>NW_010144465.1:0-429 GCF_000699245.1 Pterocles gutturalis
TTGCCCACTCCCAGTATCCTGCTCTCCTGTCCCAATATCCCTGCTCTCCTGCCCCCAGTATCCTGCTCTCCTGCCCCAGCCTCGCCAGCCGCTGCTCCTGCCCAGCTCTGTTGCCCCCGTGCTACCAAGAAAAACCTTTTCTGCATCTTTCCAGGACTGGTGTGAACACAGGGGGTTAATTCAGCTCCTCCAAAGCGCTTGGAGGGGGTTTGGGCTTCGGGTTCATCTTCACACCGAGCGGGAGCACACCCTGGGTGTTGTACCCCACACCCAGCTCCCCAGCAGAGCTGAAACTGGGCTGACTGGGAGCATTGCCTAGGGAAATGGGAGGCAGGCAGCAGTGTGGTGTGAAGCAGAGCAGCAGCCCGGGCTCTGGGAGAGCTGCTGGCACCTCTTGGTGGCTGCCTGGAAAACGGCACCCGCCTGCCG
>NW_010144465.1:647-4033 GCF_000699245.1 Pterocles gutturalis
CCCTTCTGGTGGGTCGCCGGAAAACGGCCCCCGCCCGCCCGAGCCTCCGCCGTGCGCCGCTACCGAAAGCTTTTCTGGTTTCTGTTGGGATTTCCCACCCGGGGCTCGCGGCACACCACGTTCCCTTCGCCCGTCGTTTCCCAGCCCCACGCTGTGATTTACGCGGTTCAGGGACCCACGGTGTGTTCAGTCTGTGAATAGTTCACCCAGCCGCTCCTGCCCGATGATCTGCGGGACCCCGGGCTGGTTCTGGAGCCCCCCAGCCTGGCCAGCCCCTTCTCTGGCCGGGCACAAGCTGTGCTCCCGCAAAGACACGAGCAAAACCTTCTGCACTCGATGTCCCGTTACACCCTCGGCTGATGGGGGACCCGTGCGTCGTCCCACAGATATCATCCAGATTCATGATGAGAAAAGCAGGACACCCCAGCATTTCTCGAACCGTTTGAAATAAAAGGCTCTTCATAAAGTCTGCCGAGGCTCTAGAGATGCTCGAACAAAAGGACTTTTTTTTTTTTTCCCAAAACCTTCTGCACTCGATGTCCTGTTACACCCTCGGCTGATGGGGGACCCGTGCGTCGTCCCACAGATATCATCCAGATTCATGATGAGAAAAGCAGGACACCCCAGCATTTCTCGAACCGTTTGAAATAAAAGGCTCTTCATAAAGTCTGCCGAGGCTCTAGAGATGCTCGAACAAAAGGACTTTTTTTTTTTTTCCATCAGCTGCTCAGCAGAAGCTAAGAAGCCAGAAGCAGCTGGTTCTTTCTCTGTATTTACAACAGCATTAATCACGTCAGATGAAAGGTGGAGTCTGTACCATGAAAATACCAATGCAAATTGAGTCAGCTGCAGAAGGAGACAAAATAACTTCATTGCCATCAATCTGTCTGTCACTGTCACCTGCGGGCAGCCCAAAAATCGCTCGGTGCAGCCACTCCACCGTGAAGCCATTCGGAAATATCCAAGAGTAAATTTTTAGGTGGCCAGTTGGTGTTATGAAGGCCTAAAAAACAGAAAAAAAAAATAGCGGTGGAATGATATTTGGTGTGAGCTAACGTGAGAAATAGAGCTGAGGCTTTTGCCACATCCAAAGGGGAAATTGCTCCCTGGCCAACCTCAGCTTTTTGGGGACGTGACAATCGTGATGCCCCTCGTGTCCGTTATTTTGAAATAGTGTTTTAATGAAACACCTGCATGACTCGGTTTACCTCCTCCATTCCACTGCTGCTTCCCCCCCGGTGTGACTAACCGAGCTGAGCTGGAGCTGGGCTGCGCCGCCTCCCGGGAAGGCTTATTCCTCCCAACCTGGAATCGTGCAAAATATCAGCACTCCGACGCTCCCCGAGGGCTGAGGATGCAGATACCAGGGGATGCCTGCAGTGGCTGGGTGATGTCTCCAGGGGCTGGGAGATGTCTCCAGGGGCTGGGAGATGTCTCCAGGGTTGGCCGTGACTTGCCCACACCAACCCAAGGACCTTCCTCTCTGCCCGGTGCTGGGTGAGTCGATGCTGGGTGCTGGGGATGCGCTGCCTGGTTGCATCGCTCCCAGAGGGGTGAGAACTTGGCAGGAACCTGAATTTGTTCCAGCTCCCTGCAGGGCCCTGGGGAAACACAGCCGTGCTGGGTCCCGAAGGGCTGTTTTCGGAGCCGTGGGCTTTGCAAATAAACAGTATCTTTGCGGAGAGACAGCTGGGAAGAAGGGGAGAGCACCAGCCGCGCTGCAAACCGCCGCGGTGCCCCAGCAGCTGGGCGCTGCTCCAGCCTGGTTCGTGCTGGTCTCCAGCAAGTTCTCGGGGTGCAAACCCCTGTGCACCGGAGCAGCTCGAGGGTGAGTGGTGCAGTGGGTCCCTGCTGCCTCCATCCGTCATGGTCCCAAGTGCTTTCCATTTTTTATGTAACGCAGCAATGCTCCCCAGCTTTGTTTGGATGAGGGTTAACACCTTGTTCCCGATACCTTGCAGGGATCCCTGGGGATTTTCCTCCACTGATTATTTTCCCACCCTGCCCGTGCACTTGGGGCTGTGCTGGTGCAGAGCTCAGCCCCAGCTGGGCATGGAAAGGGAAGATTTTTGGGTTTTAAAGCACAGTGAGGCCGGGTGTGCTAGAGATGGGCTGGCTGGGAGCTGCGGTGGGTGCTGAGCACCCGCCTGGGTGGTGCAGGCAGCGGTGCAGGCATAGACCCACAGCTGATGGTCCGAGTCAGGAGAATGCTTTGGGGTTTGGTTAAAAACCAAAAAAGGATCATTGGGAAACAGGGTGGGATTCTCACCTTCTAAAACACCCAGAGCTTTGCAGGTGCTGGCATCACCTCTGCAGTCCTGTGGCTCTCTGGGCTCTGGTAGCATCCTGCCTCTTACCCCTGTGCTTGCAGAGGCCTCCAGGCTCCTCCATCCACCCCCGGAGCATCTCCTGCTGCCTGCCAGCCCCCTGCCCGGCCCCTGCCCACATCCTCGGCGTTTCTTTGCTGCCACCGGGTGTGCAGGCTCCGTTCCTGCGATCTCGCTCCTCCACGGCAGCTCTCTGCCGGTGCCAGGGCTCACCCGTGGATTGCAGCCCCTGCCTCACGATCATTTATGGCTTGCAGCGTGGGGGGAACCTGCTTTATTTGGGCTGTCAGGGGGTGCCGGAAAAACACAGTCCCGTGCCTGAGGAAGGTGGGGTCTCGGCAGCAGGGCTGGATCTTCACTTTTGTGTGCGTATCAGTGCTCCTTTGGCTGGGCAGTGCACTCGAGGCTTTTTCAGAAAGGTGATGTATGTTTTATGGCAGTTTAGACAGGGCTTGGCATGAGCTAATGTCTGATTTTGGGGTGTTTCCCATGGGGAGATGAGCTGCTGCTCATCCTCGGGCAAGAGCAGGCTGTTCCAGAGCATCCCTCCCTGCACCGGAGCATCCCTTCCGGCCGTGGAGCATCCCTCCCTGTTCCAGAGCATCCCTCCCTGTTCCAGAGCATCCCTCCCTGCCGTGGAGCATCCCTCCGTGCTGCTGAGCATCCCTCCCTCCTGCAGAGCGTCCCTCTCTGACACAGAGCATCCCTCCCTCCCTGCTGCAGGACCACGGTTTACCTGCCCAGCTCCTCACAAAACATTGGAAATTCCTGGAAATAGCAGCTTGGGACAAAGCTGCTGCGGTGACAGAAGAGGAGCGAGTCCCGGAGCGGGGGTGTGCCGAGGGGCAGAGCCCGGTGTGGGGAACGCAGGGAGCCCCGGGGGATCCAGATGTGAGCAGGGAGGCATGAGCCGTCCTGGCTGCTGTCCAGGCAGGAAGGTAAAGAGAAGGGCAGCCGTGTCTTAAAAAAAGCTGGTTTTACCTCCCCCTCTTTGCACGCTGTAGCGTGGGGGAAGGAAACCCTCTCCACCTCGTGTGGCTGATTTAACAGGAACCAGAT
>NW_010144466.1:0-819 GCF_000699245.1 Pterocles gutturalis
ACAGGCGAGTTCATTTTGAGGAGAACATCATAGACTTCATGCACGCTGGGGAGACAGACAACTTTTGTATCCCTTCAACACAAACATGAGTAACAATGAGAAAGATTTTCAAGCACCCTGCAGGGGTCCCTCCCACTGGAAAGAGCCTTCAACTGTCATCTGGCAGAGGCATCTGAAATGTCCTTCAGCACTTGAAATTGACCAGTCAGCCTTGGACCCCTCAAGCTGGAGAGGAGACAGCCAGCAGGGGAAAGATAAGGTCTGTAAAACCAAGAGAGGACAACAGGAGGGAGTGGATGGATGACTGAATTTCCCTGCACAACCAATAGGGGCATCAAGTAAATAAGCAGGTGGCCAAAGAAAGAAGAATGGGGTTTTTCAAACCATCCACAGTTAATCTGCACAGATCCTCACCTCCAATGGTGTGGCAACTGAATGTTTCCATTCATTAAAAAACCTGCCACAAAAATTCCTGGGAGAAGAACCAGGTGCAGACTCTTGACCCCACACACAACAAAAGAATCAGGACTGAGATGCTCCAGCGCCAGGAGCACCTGCGGAATGGGACAGCATTCAGGGAAAGCCGCAGCACACCTTTCTGTTCTCATAACTCCTGTACTTTGTCAGCCTCAGACACCAGCGAGCTCTCAGCCACTGCCAGGGAGACACAGCTCTGGGCTGGCCTTTGGGCTGACACACCAGCAGGGCTTTCAGCAAAGCTTCTGGAGTTTATCATAAATCCCGGGTGACTACTCCAGTGCCTGGCCCATAAACTCAGTGTTAATGTTCTCTGATTAGTGAGATACAAGCTAATGTATG
>NW_010144467.1:0-5269 GCF_000699245.1 Pterocles gutturalis
AATTTTATTAAAATTATGCCTAAAAATACCAGAGATGTCAGATACTGTGCAAACAACATGATCACATTTGTGTGTGTGCATGTGCCAAGAATGATAGAGTTTATTTGATTTGTACTTCTGACTCCATGATATCTCTACTCTTTTATATGCACAAGCTTTAAGAAATCAGTTGTTTTACTGAAACATGTTGGGGTTTTTGCACTCTTATGAGCTTAACAGTAGAAATCTCCAATTGCAAGTGTCAAAAGACAAATGCAGATGAATTAGCTAAACTGATGTATGGAAAAAGTTATTGATTAAATAAGTAACCGAGTCACACAGTTCACAGCTGCAAGACACTTCACAGTGAAAAAACACATAAAATCAGTATCGTGACTGAAAGGCAGCTGGGGACCTTCATTATCTAACTCTTCCACCAGGACATGTCACATCACAAACATTCCCATCATACTCTCCAAATGTGTTCTGAAGGGGCAAAAAATAAGAGACAACAAATATCAGCTTCAATCTTAGGTATGTTTTTGACCCTTACATAAGCATTTTTCACACAGTATGAAACAGTATGACTTAGTGAAAGATCAATAAAAACGTCAAATGTCACTAGGAGTTATATCTTTCTGTACTGTTAAAGCTGGTAAGGTTTCATATTTCTACAGTGACAGACTGAAGAAGGTTTATGAAGATGTATAGAAAATTTTATATAGCTTTCCCTTGGAATCAGAATCACTCCACTGGATTCAAAAGGCTTTTCTAACATTTGAACAAAAATCAAAACAGGAAGAGGAAGAGGAGTCAATAGTGTGAAGAGAAAATCCAAAAAAGGGAAAGATATCCATGTAACTGGCAATGAGCTAGTCATAAAAAAAAAAAAAAAAGAAAAGAAAAAAAAGAAAAGAAAAAAATCTTCCATTTGTGAATTAACTATTTCTTCTTACATCAATTTTTTCTCTTCTTGTTAGGTGACTTAGCCTTTTTCCACAAAAGGTGAATGTTAAACACACTTTTCCTGTGTGTCCCACAAGACATATATTAGGGCAACAATATATATGCCAACAAACACTTTTATTGTGATGCTAGATTTGTTTGTTGTACCTGGTGCTTATTAAAGCATTCTGTATAATTTTCCAATTCATTGGAATTGCATATGGTCCATTTTCAAATCTATAAATTAAATAAATTAATGATAATTTAGCAATAAATGTATTTGTATTTGAATATAACACAAATGTTAAGTTCAAACGGAAAACAGTCAACATGCTATCCATTTTTCTAATTGCTACCATAGAAAAAAAATACTTCAGACAGTATTCCTGTATACATACTTACATGTACACACAAACGCACACAAACTCATTCACTGTTTTGTGTGTTTTACGTATTGTACTTACACTTGAATAAAATCTAAGGGGTTTCAATACTGTTGTCTGGTTTTTGCAAGATTTTAGCCTAAAAGGTACATTGAAAAAGCTGCAGAAAACTTCACTGGAATAAAGTTATGCCCAGAATAAACACTTTGGAAAAATCCTTCCCATATTGTGTGAATTTTATTATAAAAATCCCTTTTCATATCACATTGTGCTCATAATGAACATTAGCTTGGGTGAATCAGAGAAGCATGAGTTTTCAACTCTGTCATTTCAAGTATAGGAGAGCATAAAGCAATTAGAAATTATGAGATGTCAGAAAAACAACACTGTGCATTTGTTCACCCTAAAAAAAAAAAAAAATCAAAATTGTACTTCTACATCTATCTGGAACAGGTAATGCAATCCATTGATTTTTTCTGGTTTCACAGTGGCTGGGAAAATGTTGGAAGCTAATGTAATATGTCACATCCCTCTCATCTAGCACTGACAGCATAAACTCATGGCAGATGGATTACAGCACATGCCCATTGCGAATGTTCCTAATGTTCTCAGTTCTTGCATGCAGTTGAGACATGAGGCAAAACTGATCTGTTTCCTAGTATTATTAAAATATGAGGCAGATCAGTAGAGGTTATATAAGTCTGGTAATATTACAGAAAGAGTGCATATACTGCATTAATTTGTGCATTTTAAAAAAGATAACATAATATAATACTTTGAATATTATTAATTAACACTAGCAATGGGAGAATAATGTCATGGGAAAAAGATACTGTAGCTGCTGCCAAAGTGACTTGTCATTTTAAAATAATAAAGGCAAAGTGGGGTTTTTTTGACATGTAGGAAAATAATGCTTTTGCTATAGTACAGAACAAATATTTGGGGTAAAAAAAACCCATTACACTGTATAGGCACAATAGTCTGGATTTTTTTCAGAGTTTTCTTATTATTCAGATGGAAATTAATTGGTGTGGGGGTTTTTTTGATTAATTTTTGTTCAGTCTGAGCAGATGGAAATCAAGTATGAATTTCCTTTTTTTTTTTTTTTTTTTTTTTTTTTTCTTAAGGGCAGATTGCTCAGTGTTTAGAATCGGATTTTCAGAACACTACTGAGGATGGGTTTTACAAAAAAAAAAATTCAGTTCCTGTTAGGTTGTCAGATAGTCTGAAATTCTCAGCATCTTGATGTATCTACTGTGACATCATCTGTAAGATTTAGAAATAAAAATAAAAATAACCTTGCAAACCTCAGCACTGATCCTGTTGAGTTACTGATGCTGTGTATGTTCTACTTGTGAAATACTTCAAAAATCAGTTCAGGAAAAAGAAGACACTGAAAGTGCTGTTGAAGTACCAATGAAATATGACTAAGACAGTGTAGTAGTCAATAGGATAGACATATGCTTGAATCAAGTAGTGAAGTTGAATATCAAAAGTAAGGCTGCTCATCCTACAGATAGAAAAGAAAGACCTGCATTTCAAGCTACTTTTTAGAGGTAACACAACTTGTTAACATTTGAATTGCTTGTGCTTCCCCTTGAGTATGAGTTTTCATTACCCTCAAATACATCATTGAATTACCATAAGCTTTATTGTTTTTTGAAACGATACTTACTTATCAGTAGTGTTCATATACATCAGTTTAACTTCCTTGGTGTTTTAATCATTTGATACAACTTTGTACATATCCAAATTTAGGTAGCCATAATTTAAAACTTGGGTTTCTATTCTATTTGCACAAAGAAAACATCACTTCTCCTGCTTAGAAGGAAGCTGACAATCCATTCTTCAAATGCTAAGGTGCTACAGAATCTAGGATTTGCAGCTGGAACCTTTAAGGTGTTTTGAAGACAAGCTTCTGAAGCACAGGAGATATCTCTGTGCAGTCCATGTCTCTGTTTTAGACATCTTCCAACCCTTGAGAAACCCTTAAAGTTTCTTTGATATCTCTCTTTGTCAGAATAGGAAAATCAAGCAGTTGTAGTTCTATTAAAAAAAATATATGAATACAAATTCAAGAGTGAGAACAAATTCATACCACTGAATTCAATCTCTTTTCATTTTTACTGTACTTAACAATGATATGTTTACACATGAGTTTTCCTGCTACCCCATGAAGCCCACGTGTCTGTGCTTCAGATCATAGCTGCAATAAAACCATTGGGTGGACAGGCAGGGGGAACCACCAAGAAGTAGTCTTTCCTCCACACCATCATCTACACATATCTGTGTTAGAACAGTTAATTTATGAACTCAAGTTATCATTAATTTCTAATCTGATTCTGTGTTCTTTCTTCATCAGGTTTTCAAGATGCAGTTGGACACGTTTCTAAATAATCTCATCTGGGCTCTCCTTTCTGTGAAAAGTTGGACCAGGTGGTCTTTCAAGGTCCCTACCAATCTGGGCTGTTCTGTGATTCTATAGTTCTATATAATACTGGTTCACCTGTTTTGTATGCTTTCAACAACAGATGAAGTATGCTGAAAATGAATTTGTTTTTCTGAGGATTGTATCATGATACTCCATAGTCAGAAAACTACTGATATTCACACAGAGATTGGGAAGGATTAATTTCAGCTAGCTGTAACCATCTAAAAATTAGATGTTTCAATTTGAAGTATCTGTCTTCACAATCAGGTAGAAATATACACTTTGAAAGCACGGTCTATGCCAAAAAATAAAGATGTCTGGGGCAATTATACTTTTAAATTTAGATATCTCACTTAAACCACTGCTCTTCATAAACACTTCAGGTTAGCATATTTTTAAATTCATCTTTCTAAATCAATTGAATTAACTTGATAACTTTTTCAATGTTTCTTTCATTTTTTCTAGGAAATGAAAGGACTACAATGATGATTGATAATTTTAAAAAGTTTGTCTCTAGATGCTTTACTGAAAGCTCCCTTCCTCAAATGTTTACAGGTATAAACAAAGTTCTTATGCACATAGATGTTAGCAAGATTATGACATTTGGTATCTCATAATATTTTTGTTTTTATGACTGTCACGACCCAGCACATAGAACCACCCTGCGTGGGGTGAGTAGGGTTCGCAGAGGTTCTATATATACATTCCCTTGGGGCAAATTAAGGTGAGACGACACCAAAAAATGTGTACTGGCTTATAATTTTAATGCATATAATTGTTTAGGGAAAAGGGAAAATGTAGGGTATACAACAGAGTCAAAGGAAAAGGAAAATCACTTGGTAAAGACAATCCATGAATATTTTACCATCCACTAATAACACAAAATCTCATAGTAATGGGGTAAGAATAGCATAATTACCATTATCACTAGGGTTAGTAATAAGCACCACCAAAATAAGCAATCTACATGAAAACCTACTAAACAAGCCCCCAAAAGGAGCTAGCATTAAACTTAACAGAATTGTAAAAGCAAACAAATTAATTGGTAAAGACAATTAATGACAACACTAACAACCGCCAACAACACCAAATCTTACAGCAGTGTGATAATGACAGCATAATCTCCAACAATACTAAGAAACCCGCAGCCGCTCACAAAACTTGCAATCACTTAACCTGCAACCATTCACAACACTTGCAATCGCTTTTCAATATTAAAATAAACAACCTACAGAAAACTTGCCAAACAAGCCCCAAAAGGAGTTGGCATAAAACTTAGAAGGTGTTGCCATATGTGCCAGAGAGCGAGATCAAGAGATACTTGAAGAGAAAAAGAAAGGAAAAAGAGAAAAGAGAGAGAAAAGTTTTCACCACTCTTTGGATCCTAGGAGGAAAGCGTGGACATCTTGGGGGTGGGGGGGGGTTGTTGCTCGATCAGTCTGTCAGCATGTCAGGAGTCCTCAGGTGGCGGGCGCAAGCACTTCTCTTTGCTTATTCACCTGTTATAGACAGAGGCAATGCCTTGCTCGGC
>NW_010144468.1:0-34841 GCF_000699245.1 Pterocles gutturalis
CTTAGAGCACCGCAAAGTCTCCACAGTGGGAGAGAAAGCACAGCCAAAAAGAAAAACTGTTGCGAGCTGTTTCACGGTAATACGTAACGGTGTGAGTAGTGCCGAGTGTGTGTGCACAGAAGTGCGTACTTATGGTGACCAACGCATTGGAGATGGCACTCTGGAGGGACCAGTGGGAAAAAGTATTAGATCGGATTAAATGTAGGGCAGTGTTTACTTGTTGTTAAGTAGGCTTGATCAGTCATACCGAATTGTATTTTTAAAGGAAGTATCATGACTGTTGACCTTTCTTACTTGCAATATCCTTGCTGAGTTTTAAATCTCTCAGTGAATGGAATAGTTTGATTTCCCACTTATGTGTGAGTCAATGAGAGCATGTTAGGGGTCTCCAGAAAGTAATATTTTCTCCTGACAGATGACAGTGCTAATTTGGCTTGAGATCTAGACCACAGATCCTAGACCCTGATCCTGCAGACATTTGGTTCATTCTCTGAATCAGAAAATGGAAACATCTTCTCTTTAGGTGCTCACACATCTGAGTTGCAGGTTAAGGTAAAGGGATATTAGAAGTGATTTCCCCTAGAAGGGAACTGTAGTCACACGGACAGCACGGCAGAAACAGGCCTTTAAGGTGGACTCAAAGGTAAGATGGGGATAGGTCTTGGGAACATTGTGATATGCAGAAGAGGCTCTGTGAAAGAATACCTGAAGCAGTTATATATGTGACTGAACAGGAGACTGTGATAAAGGCATGAAACTCAGCAATAAAGCAACAGCAGCAGCAACAAAAAATATATGGATGATGTAGTACTTGAAACAATGAATAAGACAAGATAGTAGATGCAAAGTTCCTGAAGCTTTTAAAGTATGGAATTAGTTATTGTTTTAACTTTTAGACTGGCAAGGAAAATTATTGTCTGGGATATATTTTGCAAGAAAATGAGTCAGTACGTGTATACTGGGATGGCTGGAGTGTAAGCTCTTGCAGTAATAGAAATATCTGCAGTGAAGAACAGGACACCTGACATGGTTATGGGGGAAAAAAATGACAGATCATGCTTATGCTGAGTAAAAAGCAGCAATTTCTGGATATGTAAGGTGTGAAAGAGAGAGTTGTCAAAAGCAAACTCCAAAGTATGGCTCGGAGTAGCTGTGAGGATGGAAATGGTGTTGTCAGTGACAGAAAAGGGGAAGGAAATTAGAGACAACTGAAAAGATGGATATGGTCTTTGTGTCAATATGATTAGCTTCTCAACAAGATATTTAGAGATGTAGGTAAATTATTTATATATGCTCTCTATACATGTCATGGGCATAACTGGCAGGATTTGGATAGCAGGGGACTGCACGGTACCCTGTGTGGGAGGAGATCAGGCAGGTTCTCCGTCCTGGTAACAGCTGGGTCTAGCCAGCTCAGAAATGGGCAGCCCATCATGCATGAATACTGCAGACAGTCAAAGCAGCTTACGGTTCCATCTCTTCAGGCAGGTCTAAGAAAGGGTGGTAACAGCTGGGGCAGGACACACAAAAAAGGAGATGCAGGATGCACAAAAGGAGACACAAGAGGAGTTATACCTCTGAGGAGGCTGTGGCCTGTAGATAAGTCACACCAGGGCAGAGACAGCACCGAGGGGGGCTGCAGCCCATGGAGGGATTCATGGCAGAGCAGAGGAAATGGGTAAGAAAGGAGCCATGAAAGAAAAGAGTAAGAAACAAGGAGTAGCAAACACTACACATTGATCCCAGCCTCCCGCACTGCCCATCATATCACTGAGGGGACTTAGTGTAACCTGCACAAGGGGAGAGGAGACTAAGAAGCAGAAGAAGAGGTGTCTAGACTGAACTTGAGCCTTAGGAAGTGGAGGGAAGGGGTTTCCCTAAGTGTTTGTTTAACTGATTGTCTTCTTTGTTTCTCAATACCCAAATCAGTAATTAAAAGTTTATTTTCATTGGTAATAAATTAAATTAAGTGGAATTCCTTAAATCTAGTTTTCCTTGGGCAATATATTAGGGGCCTGCAAGCAAACGTAACACCTCATAATAGCTGCTAAAGAACTGCTGGAAAAAGAAGAAGAAAATGAAAAGAAAAATAATCAGTTTTCAAATTAAGGCAAACTGCAAAAACACTGAATTAATTATTTGTAAGATTCGAAACATGGGGTTGGCTTCCTCTTGCTTTTTACATAAATTAAATAAACAAAAGTAGCAGCAAGCCTTGTATAAAACAATAACATTTTCTTTATTACAGGATGGATAGCAGGAATCTTGTATCCAGAAACATTTTCCTTACATTTTCTTTCCTTTCCATTTTCCTTACATATGCTTTCCTTGAAAATAAATAATGGTCAGTTGCAAGACAAATATTCGCCTCTTGATTTGAAATTATCAAAATTCCTGGTTAAACCAGCAAAGGGGAAAAAAAAAAAAAACCCTTGTCAGATGGTTTAATTGTTGGTTCTTATGTTCAATACTTTTGCTATTGATTTCCTAATTGTATAAATTGGAAGTTCTACTGCAAATGCTTATGTAGACAAGTAGTGAATGTCTAGGAATGTATCTTAATGCGAAAACATAATGATTCTGCACAGTTTCTTTTTTTTTTATGAGGAGATAATCCTTCCAAGTTCTCACTGTCTTCATGCCCACCATTTTTCTTGGGAGAGACTTCCCTGTTGCCTTTGCTGAGGCACAGTCTGACCCTGCAATAAGCATTCTTGAAAATCTCAGGCTGATTGAGTAACATCTGAATATGTGGAATGCACAGGGAGTGCTTTGGGCATCCTCAGAGTGGACAGACTATAATAGTCACACCCCTGCTATGGACAGATGTGATCCAGACACTTCCTCATGACTTACCTTAGCTAGTTCTACTGCCTTCTCAGAACTATGTCTCAACTCTTGACAACCTTTCATGCATTTATATTCCACAGCATCCCTGTGAGTTTGGAGTGTGTTGCTATTCCTATATCAAAGAAGAAGAACTGAAGCAGAGGGAAGCCAAGGGCTAATCCACTAAGGGATTCAGGTAATAACATAGTCTGTATTTTTGCAAAAACTAAATTTTAAGTAGGCTTATACATACTGGAACTCACAACACTATGTAGTACCCAGTACCCTTGTGCTTCCTATAGAAGAGATTTGCAGAAAAAGATTTGAGGAAAATAAGTGGAGAGGCATGTCAAATGATGGGAAACACCTAAAAAGAGAGGTGCCCTAACATTCACTGGGCAGTGGCCCAGAGGTGCTTAGTGTCTGAGTGCTGACACCGCATCAGCCCTCTCTCAGGGGAAGCAAAAGAGGAGGCAATTGGCTTCTGCACTTGTTCTACACCCAACAGAGAGAGAGCTGGGTTCAAATTATTTTCTGACAAGTATCGAAGAAAAGGTTCACGCTAGTTACCCTATCTTCTTTGTGGTAGTTCCCTTGCCTAGGAGACTTACACCCTGCTCCTGTTTGGTTTGGGTTTTTTTCCAGAGTAGTACTTTTACATACGTTCTTCACATAGCAAGACCAAAGGCCACTTAAAAGATGTCATTTGATGCCACAGTAACCTCATCTTCTCTGAGGCAAAAGAGTTGGAGCTCTTCTCTAAAGCAGGCAGGGGTGCTCTGGAACATGGATCTCCCACTTTCAAAACTAGTGCTCTCAGTAGTTGAGTATGGGGTGACAAACTGGGGCAAGAGGAAGGACACTTCCTCTACTCCATTTCCATACTTCTGTTGGCAGTAGTGGCAGCAGACTAACATATGCTGGGGAGCAAGTCAGGGTTTTCATGTCTCCAGCACCCTCAAGATATGAGCATCTTCTTGTATGCTCTGGGGCGAGAAAATCCAGGAGGTGACTTTAGGCATATCTAGTCCTACAGTGGTACTCTGCTGATGAATTTTTTTTTCTACAAAAACACAGAGAAATATATATAATTTATAAAGACTCTCCCATTCCTTGTGATTTTCTGAACATAATTTTCAATTTATAACTCATTAAAACCTTCTCATAGTTTGTTCTCAAGTCCTTCTGTCATCTGCCTAGCACTTTCTTTCTTCTGAAAATATCCAAGTCGTTACAAATGTAAGTACAACTATATATATTTCTCTAATACTATATATATTATTGAGATATTTCTAAGAGATAACATTATGAAGGATCTTATGAAAGATCTTATCTTCATGTGAAAGCTATTTTAATAACTTACTAAAGGTAATTGGGGATCAGTTTTGCCCTCTGTGATTATCTAAAATTACAACTATAGATATTTCTCTAATACTATATATATTGTTATTGAGATATTTCTAAGAGATAACATTATGAAGGATCTTATGAAAGATCTTATCTTCATGTGAAAGCTATTTTAATAACTTACTAAAGGTAATTGGGGATCAGTTTTGCCCTCTGTGATTATCTAAAATTACGTCAACCTTCTCTTCAGGCTGGATGAACAACATGCACTGTTATCTCAGGTATTTTTGGTTCTAAATCTACACATTAAAAGAATGAACTGTGAGGAGCAGGGAGTAAGGGAAGAAAGAAGATGATAGAGAAGGAAGGACAGTCCATATCCAGCTAACTCCTCCCAGTGTCTGTATGTACTGCAACACATCTACATGTTAGTTGTCTATTTACAGTTATTCCCCAGGATCATTTCTTACAGAGATTTATGCCATAATTCCTGGATTCAAATCCTCTTCAGAGTGATAGGAACATTTGAAACCTGTAGCCAGCTGGAACAAAAGCTAATTCAGTAGGTGAGTAAGGCCCCTTCCCATCTCCAGATGAACATATTTTCAGCAACCGTGTTCATGCTCATGCTCAAGGCTACCACCTTTCCCCTTCTCCCTGGAGCATCTGGGTCTAGTTAAATGTGTCTGAGCATGGGACAGGTTATGCCAGGGTCTCTCCTCACATCCAGGCCAGCTGGAGTTCCAAACAATCTCATGTTGAGCCCTGTCATCCCACATTTGGGAAAAAAAATGGTTGCACAGATGATAAAACACAATCTTGTCAACAGCTTCTAACTAAACATGCAAAAGGAGCAGGTGTAATTTTAGAAAGATCTGACTTGTAGACCTGAACAGCAAGTGGCAGGTGCACACTCTCAATCAGGGATGCTGATATAATTTCTGCCAAATCTTCCAGTTGTTTTCCTCGGTCTTCATCAGACAGAAGATCAGCAAGCTGGCATTGATCCAAGCCCCAGCCTTGCTTAGGCTCCAACCAAATTGCTCATACTAAGTATCAGAGTTGGATTAGATGAACATCAAAGCTAGGTGTTGTAAGTAAGCTTAAGGTAGCACAGCATGTGCTTTTTTTTTTTTAACTTGCCATTTCAGCTGCCTCAGCTGCACATTAAACATACAGGGTGGGGGAATCACTTCAGACCTGTGAATTCTCATCAAGCAGAGCCTCGGGGCAGGTGAGGAACCACACAGTATCATTCCCTGTGATGCCACAAAGCAGCAATGTGATTTTTGCTAGCACTTCCTAAATAAATAAATAAATAAATAAAAAGGCTGCAAGAAGTCTAAAAACTCTCCAAAGCCAAAGAAAAAATCCTCTGTTGTCATCTCTACCTGACCACTGCTGATATACACAGCTCAGTTTCAGGATTTATCCAAACCTGAAACAGAATGACCAGTGTCTTCTCAGTGCTATCACTGATGTGGGAAGGTTATCTCAGACCAGGCAGCGTGAGCTGTTTTGTCACAAGGAACTGCTGCTGAGGTGCTATTACTGCTATAAATCAAAGTGCAGAGCTGGCTTTCTGAGCGTGCCTCAGCTCCACTTCCCTTTATCATCTCGGAGAACTCCTCAGGGTTTTAGCGCTGCATCTTACCACAGTTCATCTGTGGAAAAGAGAAAGAAAGACCCAAAAACAGGGCGAGACATTTTGGACAGAAGACAGCTTCTTGAGCAGATGCTTAGATAAATGTTTCCCAAAAAAGGGCAGGCCTCATTCTCCTGAAATAAAACACTATCTGTATCAACTAAGAGCAGATCCAGAGTGTTTTAATGATTTTCAGCAACTGGAAACAGTAGGTGGTAGTGATAAGGAAACAGCATGACTGAACTTCTAATTTCCTTTGACATGGCAATAACCCCAAATAAATCTGCTTCAAAGAGGCAAAGCTCAAGACAATCCTGCAGGTGGGGAACCCTTCATTAGGGTCAGTTGTCTCATGTCCTGGTTTCAAATTGAAAAAAATCAACATGTGAAGACTCCACCTAACAATAGCTCTGTAATGAATTGTTGGTGGATCAGTAACTGATTCATTAATGAGGTCTGTCTTTATTAACATTACCTTTTTACAGTGATGCTATTAGTGTGCAAAGGTTTTCAGGGGAATAGAAAGGATTTTAGATTGCTCAGGAGAATACATTTCTCCATAGAGAAATTGCTTTGGACTTCTATTTCAGTTCCATCTACCCTCACCATCCTGGTAGTGCCTTATAGCTAAGATGGCTGTGAGCAGACCAGCTTATTTTCTCTTGTTCAGGTGGCTTCAGAAGAAGTAAACAGTTCCATAAACAGGCATCTCAAACTGGTTAGCAAACAGTCAAAGTGTTCAAAACCAGAAATGCACACATATACACACACAAACCACAAAGGAAAACAATGCTATGGGTCAACATCAGATGAATACTCTCTTTAGTTGACTGGCCAAAATATTGCTGGCAGGACGACAGTTTATAATGGCTATAACGTGACCACTTCGTAATGTTTTATTGTGTCTTAACATGCCCAGGCAGGAAAGTACCTCCTGGCATGTCTCTACCATATGTCACCCCATGATGGATGTGAGGGACCTTGCCTCTTACTTGGTTCCAGTGGTGTAACTGATACTGTAATTTCAGACACTGTGTACCCCACAGAGAAATGTTTGAGCACTTGACCCTACCACAATGCTATTTACTAACAAGGAAAAGGGATATAAGTACCAACTAAAACCACTTGAGTGAGCAGCATGGGACCAAAGCCCTAGGAGAGTTTGGAACTAGTAGCCCTAAGCCACACATTTCATGTCTTTGTAACTCAGTGACTCCAGTTGCACAGCTGAAGGAGAAAAATGTTTAATTCTTTGCAAAGCAGTGGAGCTCTCCTGAAAGAAAGGCCATGAGGATCTGGGACACAGCACAGGTTGACACACACTGAAGAGAGGAATGAAGGTGACTGCTCAGGCAGGCAAGACTTGCTAATGAATGTGCCAAGAATGTTCGTGTCTTTCAGTTTTGTGTGAACTCAAGAATAGGTTTCTCTGGGGAATTTATAGCCTTCAGTTCTGAGAAGCAATGAAGATGAAGGCCATGATCAAAAACTCTGGAATTTTGTAGAACAACGTAAAACTTAATGTGCAAAATACAGCAATTTCATGAAGGTTTACCCCAGAACACAGAATCTACTCCTCAAGAAGTACCAACGCAGACTTTGCCACCTTGCCCTCTAAGTACAGAGTGGATTTCTTTACCTCTACCTTATCTGAGGTGAAAACAAAGTAATGACCAGATATATATGCCTGGCACAAACTTGTAATACACACAGCAAGATAATTAACAGTACGTAACTGTTACTAGTCATACTGAAACAGCACCGACTCCAACAGCAGGCACAGCCACAAGGATGCAGACTCAGAGTCTCCTGTTGTGCAGGAGCACAGGTATAAACCACAGAACTGGAAGTTTTGGCCTGTGACACATGCACAAAAAACTGTTATTGAGTTATTATGTCAAAATAGGGGGGTTATCTCAGCTGGTGCAGTTTCTTCGCTGCAAGAGGGCCATGCTTTTTTTACATTATTTGTTTTATTGGTCTCCTCAGTAAGGAACTGATAGAAGGTCCTTTTCCCTGACCTAATTAGGCAAAACTAGGTCTTCATATCTGCTGCTTTTGCATGGCTCAGATTTCTGGGTGTCCTGTTAAGACCCACAGTAGGCACATTGTTTTAAAGCATCATCCAAGACTGAAATTTACCTCAGCAATAACATCCATGGGGAGGGACAGCTATTTCCTTTTTCTGTTGCCTGATTGGAGCAAAACAGATTATTAACCCTCATGGAATTACTGATTTGCCAACAATGCCACTTCAGTGTGGGTTCATTGGTCCAAGTGGAAAGTAATAACTTAAAATTGTATTGGTTAATAAATCAACAACAGATTTTAATATTAATCACCCCTTTGAAACTGATTCTCACCAAATATAATGGTCAGTGGCTGCTTTGATAACATGTTAATGGGTCATTAACTAAAACCAGTCCTTAACTGCTGCTGTTACAGTTTCCATAAGGATTTATTAAGGCAACTTCATGCATTATAAAAAAGAAAATTCGTAGTTCTAATGTTCTGAAACTTTGTCTCCCTCAGGCTTCCACTGATATTACTTCAAAGTTAGAAACATTTGCTAAACACATAATTGTGTCACTCAGTTTAGTTCTATTCTTTAAAATAACATTTCTTGCTCTTAAAATTCCCTTTTCCTGTGTTCTCCCTTCTCAAGGAGAAAGTGTCTGTGTATAAAAGAAATGTGAATGTGTGAAAGTATTCTTCTTTTTAAAATATTTTTTTTTTAGTTTTCATAGCTGTTAAGGCAAAAGGAGGTAGGCCTGCTATATCAAAAAAGAACAACTTAAAAAGTTGGGGCTGTCACTATTATTAAAGCCTCTAAGGAAATTCTTCCTTGCATAAGGTGTTACTAAATCATGAAACTCATTGCCACTAGAAGTCACTAGGGCCAAGACCATACCGAGGGTCTCCATAGAATTCAAACTTTATACAGATCACAGGAATCCTAAGCCTCATACTTTCATGACGGAAGATTAGAAGAGTCTTAAACTCTAGAACATGAGGCTTAGAATTGCCTTAATGACTTCCTGTGGTAATTAATTCCATGATCTAAACAAAATCTGTATTTATTAGAAGTCAGGGTGACACACTTAAGGGCAAGAGTTTTATATTTGCATGTTATATGTTTTTTCCAGTGGACCATGGATGAAACTAAGGCCGATCCAGTATGAGAAGGCTTACACTCCCTTACACTCCTATATTTTCTTGACTTTCTATCTCCCCCCCTTTTTTTTTTTTTTTTTTTTTAGCAGAGAGATATCAGAAAGCAAGAGTTTTACAATTACAGCTCACCAGTAATTTAAAATATGCCACACTGACAGTTTCCATGCGGTGACATGAGGGGAAAACACATTTTCCCTCCAGCCTGTAAAATCTGACTCAGGTCAATAGTCAGCTCTGTGCTGACCTGCTCCACGTCCTTGAGCACAAGTGCTTTGACTTAACCAGGCTCCTGCTAAAATGTGCAAAGTTATAGGAAAGAAAGGGGAGGGACAAGAGCCTTTGCCTCACATAAGTGCACCGCAGGAGCTGAGCTTTTGTGGTTACAGTTAACTTTTCAAAGAATTTCATTAATTGCTGTATGTTGGACAGTACATGAGTGCAGGCTGCTGGCATCAAGTATTGAACGTTCAGATTCCTTCAATAATACACATTTTAAAATTATATTGTCACAAAAAATGGCAGATTTTATTCACAGTCAGTTTATGTGAACCCAAACAAATCAAGCCATCAAACCACAGTAATTTAGATTGCTGCAAAAAATAAAACTCTGATTTACAGGCTGCTAAAGATTTGTAACCTGGTACTCAATGTTTCAAATTACATCCTGTATTGTTATCTGTGGATAAGCTGATATTATTTATGAATGCCAGGTTTTCTCCAAATGGTCTGGATTTATTTTGCCTCTGCAAGGCAATGCTGTAGAGAGTAATCTATGAGTATTGAAGGGATAATGTCTTAATTTATATCTCTTTGGGAAAAACAGAGAAACACCAGCCTTGTGCATTATATCTGATGATAAAACTTCATGACTTCCTGTTTTTGAGAAATCATCTGTGAAATGTCCTTGTATATTAAAAAAAAAACTTCAGTGCTGTGCCTAAAGCACCTTTTCCCACTTTCCATGAGTTCCCTATAGCTGAATTCATGGAAAGCCTGGTTTTGTGCCTGATTAATTATAACATCTATATCAAGAACTGCACTGCTTTTTTGTTAGAAACTGCTAGTTAACTGAATAACTGGTTGCTCTCAGAAGGTACTGTACCTTTATAAAGCAAGAATTCATCTACAACAAGGAAGTGAAAGTGTGGTGTATACAACTGCTAAATTTACATGCAACTGCTTTTGCATAAACCGATGTGTTTCCAGTGATAAAAATCTCAGTCTTCCAGATCCAAAGGAATCCTTTAAATTAGGAAGACTCATGTTTCATCATTAGAAATACCTTCTAGCCTCACAAGAGATATAGATTTCTTTCTCTACAGAGGTGTCCTGGATCTACAGGCTTGAAAAACTTCTGAAAACGTGAGCTTATGACTACTTTCAACAGAGATGAAATTTACCATCCAATCAATATATTATGGAAATACAAAAATTACCTCTGAATGTATTTGACTATGTGAGGTAACATTTCATAAAAGATGCAAGAAAGGATGCCTAGATTCAAAATATAAAATAGCCCTCAAGTGAACATTTCAGTATCATGCTCCATCAAAGACAGGTCACAGAAGCCCACTTTGTTTACATCCATTCATAACCCTCTAGTACAAAAAAAAATCCAACAACAACAACAAAGAAAACCCACAAAAAACACCTGACCCTCAAGGCAGAATGGTGGGCACCTGTCTGAGAGTGAAGGCTGCAGCTCCAGCTGGGGGATCTTCACCATCTGCCTCAGCGGTGGCCGATGCCTCCACCCAGACAGGGTTGCTGAAAGGAGAGGCTGCAGTGCAGACCTTGTACTGCACGAAGTGCCCAGACCTTTCTCCTGGAGCAGGGACAGGCAGAGGACCTGCCTGCAAAAGGTGTGCCCAGGTGGAGGAGCTCCTGCAGCAGGTGGCTGAGCTGCAGGAGGCAGTGAGAAGGCTGCAGAGCATCAGGGAGGCTGAGAAGGAGCTAGTTATCTGGTTCCAAGTGCAGTCCGCAGTGGACCCACAGCCTATGGCCAAACAGCCAAACACTGCCCCACTGGCACACACAGAAGGAAGGGGAGCCCATAATGCAGAAGAATAGAAGCTTGCAATGGCAAGGACCACCAGGAGGCAGAGGCTTCCCCCAAAGCTTGAGGTGCCCTTGCAGAACCGCTTCACCACTCTGCAGACTGCAGAGGAAAGACCCACTGCATCAGGAGAGATGCTGGAGCCAAGTAAGGCAGTCCAATCTGCTCCCTGTGTAACAACCTACACAACTAAGAAAAAGCGACAAGTAATAGTAACGGGTGACTCTCTTCTGAGAGGTACGGACGCACCCATTTGCTGACTTGATCCACTTTCTAGAGAGGTGTGCTGCTTACTGGGGACTCATAGCAGGGATGTCACCAAGATACTACCAAGCCTTGTACAGTCCACTAACTATTATCCACTATTATGAGTCATTAACAGGAAAAACCTACACTACTAGCTCTTCTTACAGAACAAAATGCATTTGATGCTTTTTGTGTAGGTTAGAACCTACCCCATCCTATACTAGTTTGTTTTTAAAACAATAGCAATTTCAGACCACAGCAGATGCTGGAGAAATAGCTAAGAGAATATGGACTTTTTCATGAGACCCTTACATTGACTCCAGTGCATTGTACGTAGGTGGTGAGCTTGATTTAACCCAATGACACCAGTCTAATCATATGGGGACAATTCTTCACTACTTTGTATCTTCTTCTATAGGTCATTTTCTCCAAAGCAGTGTGCATATTACCATTTTGTCTCACTCTGCAAAGAGGTTGAATGTGGAAGACAAGAGGACAAAAATCAGCTCTTATACATTACTGTTCATTAACTATCTCTTCAAGTAACTAAAATCAAAGGATTAAAAAGCAAGGTGGAGGATTTGGAAAAGTCATGCAGTTAAATCAAGCATATCAATTTATCATTCAGAGATTCACTGCTAGTTGATAAAATAAGAACACTCCATCATATGTCAGCAGGGTATTCTGCTTTTATTCATTATACAGACTATATTAGCACCTAAAAGACTCAATTATAATCAATGGCCCAATATCACAGTGACCAATCATCCTTTCCCTGGTTTATTTACAACCTAAAGAGGAAAATCTTATCTATGTGTCCACATGCAGACGGTTCTATATTAATACTACCTGTCCTTTGAGCTAGCCAGGTATGAGTCAGCTCAAGTCCAAAAGCCATAAAACACCATTAATGAGGCACTGAGAGACAGGTCTTATCACCATAGGCTAATTACTGCACTAACAAGGCCAAGCTTTGATTCGCCCTGGCAAGCTTTGAGTCTGGGTGAAGTTAGGCCTGTCTGTATCAGAGAAGAGGTATGAGAAACAGTATTAATGTTACTGGGACTAATCAAGATTTTGTTGGAATTGTTTCTTTGCAGAAAAATGATGTCATAATAAAAATAGAAATTTCACAGAAAGCATTCACTTACGACAAAGTTCAGAGGAGTTATGGGTTGTAGGGCAAACACAGCCTGGGCTGCATTAGGAAGACCATTGCCAGCAGATTGAGGGAGGTGATCCTTCATCTCTGCTCAGGACTGCTTGAGACACACATGGAGTGCTGCATCCAGTTCTGGGCTTTCCAGTATGAGAGACATGGACATACTGGAGAGAGTCTGGTGAAGGGCCACAAAGACAAATGATGAACTGAAGAGCATAATGAAAGCCTGAGAGAGCTGGGACTATTTAGCCTGGAGAACAAAACATTCAATGGAAGATCTTACCAAGGTGTAAAAACACCTAATAGGAGACCTAAAGATAATCAAGGCACTCTTCTCAGTGCTAATTAGTGAAAAGACAAGAGGAAATGTGCACAGGCTGAAATACTTGACATTCCATTTAATTTATTTTTTTTTTTTTTTTTAACTGTAAGGGGGATCAAACACTGGGAACAAGTTTCCCAGAGAGGCTGTTGAGTCTTGTGGTGGGTTAACCTTGGCTGGAGGCCAGGTGCCCACCAGGCCCCTCTATCACTCCCCCTTCAGCAAAATAAAGGGGGAGAATAAGATTAAAAACTCGTGGGTCAAGATAAAAGCAGTTCAATTAAAGCAAAGGCCAAGGCCATGCACAGAAACAAAAGGTAAATAAAGATGTTATTCTCTCCTTCCCCTCAGTAAGCGATGTCCTGCCACCTCCCGGGAAAGCAGAGCTTCAGTGTGTGCAGCGGCTGCTCCGGGAGACAAACCCAGTCACCAATGCCCCCCTCCTCCTGCCTGCCCTGGGCTGGTATGGCTGAGCTGAGGTCACATGGTCTGGAACAGCCAATCCGGGTCAGCTGTCCCGGCTCCGCCCCCTCCCAAGCTGTGTGACACACCCCCTGCTGGCTGCCAGGGTGACACTCAGCCCTGGGAGGGTACTGGGGGGTACTGACTGCAGCTCAGCCAGGCCCAATACAGGTCTTCATCCATAGAGATACTAAAAACCTGACTAGACACGGTCCTAAGAAATCTGCTGTAGTTGACTCCCCTTTGTAGGGACTTGACTCAGCAATCTCAAACTCCTTTCTAACCTCAGTTCTCTCTTTCTGTTATTCTGTAATTTCTTCAAAATAAAAACATTGAAAGAAAGATAAAAATTATTTACAGAAAAATTTTAGTCATTGGAGGAAAATAGTTCAGCACCAGAAGAAGATTCATTCTGTGATAAGACAGAAATGAGGCTGATAGCATTAGGTGCACCTTTTCTCTCCAGTGCAAAGGAAGCTCAGTGTGCTCCTACTTCGACATCCAAAATTAGATGAGATTAATTCCAGCCTTCTTCACCAAATCATAATCTGCACCCACATTGCTGACAGGGGGTGAAACACACAGCAATTAAAGACATGCTATGTAGCATAATATAGTGCCATATATCCAGAGCTAACTAATCGGAGGAACGCCGTGCTAACGAGATAACATTGCTTCTGGCACCCAGGCTTACTCAGGTCTGTCTCCGTGACAGGGGTTTTTGCCAAGTGGGTAGGTTCTGGGTGGTTTGCTCTGGTCTGTCACAAGCCGGGAGCTGATTTTCATTCTACACTTTACCACAAAAGAAGCTAAAACAAAAGATCGGTACTCCTTCTTATGTGCAAAAACTTGGTGATATATTAGTGTGAGGTATGAAATACTTAATGGAAGCAAAACCTAATGCCAGATCTACAGCTCAGCCCTGTGTTGAAGGAGCTGATGTTCTGAAAAGAGGGGAAACAGATCACCTGAGATCTCACCTTGCAAGACTCTGCAACAAAATCCTGAAGTGAGTGTTAGTGGAAAACAGACAATCATGTTATCCACCAGCATGAGGAATCACACAGAGCAAAATCTGTGGCAGTTAGAATGCAGCTATACAGCTACTCATGCTTGCATAATTGTATTAAACATTTTCATTCATTTCTGCTTGTTAAAGTAATATGATGACTTCCTCTAGTTTCAAACACGGCAATGAAAGGAAGCTTTACTTTCCTCAGCCTGCTGTGCAGCTTTAGTGCCAAAGGCAACAGCTTTTTAATCCAAAGCAAGAGTTACAAGATGAAATACATTTACCAGCACAGGGGAAAAAAAAGAAATTAAAAAGGGAAATGGGCCCTTCTCACCTGCCCATGTATAACCATGTGAGCTAAATTAAAAACATACATTGTCAGCTGGAAACTCATTTGCGTGAAGACCCGTTGGCAGCTTTTGACAGTGTACGGGTAGAGCAGGGTTACAGAGCTGTGTATCTTTCCCTTCCTCTTGGCTGCTCAGTAGTACGGAAGTGAGAGTTGAGGAGCAATTTCTACTGCAAGGCCAAGACAGCTTTTATGAACATAAGTCACAGGATTCAAAGGACAGAGAGTCTGCTTTGGAGTTCATTTATAACATGGAGAAGGACAGAAGTAGATGTGGAACAGAAGCCTGTGGCTCTCTCTCAGGGAATTGCTGCACAATGAAGGAGATGCCAATTTTTAAAGCCAAAGACCGAAATGTAGCAATCATGAAAGTGCAGGAACGTTCTCCTCCAGTCCACTCAATCCTCTGTCATTTCAGTAGATAGAAAAGAATAACAGCAGTTTGTCCCCCACTGCTGCCAGCTTTACATGGAGCACGCAGCTATGTGTTAGGAGTGTTAAAGAACTAAAGGTGAATTGACAGTGATCAATGCACCTTAGTTCAGTGCCACCAAAATTCAAGAGATTTTTACCCAGTGACTTCAATGGAAGCAGAACCACTGCCTGAATAACAATGCTTTAGGTCTTTTTCCTTTGCTATCAACTATAAACAATATTTTTAAAGGCTTGATCCATAATTACAGATTCTAATTCACCTGGTCAGCTCAGTCTCCCTGGTGACACAACAATTTCAGCCTGTCTCTCCTCACCAATGTGGCAGCACCTGCATCCGCTTGTTATGTGAGTCTCTTGAGCAAGCAGAACTTGTAGAACTGTTTTCAAAGACAGTAAAAGATAACTCAGTCCTTCTCTCACAAGGCATCTCTGCTACTAAGTAAAACAAGTAGCCTTCACCTTTCTGGGATTAAACTACTGAAAGGAGAAAGGGCTGTTTCTCTCTTTGGAAAGACTACGTTTTCTGATGCCTTCAGCAGCCTTCAGGAATGGGGAGTTATGGAGGATCTGGCAGCGGTTTTTCCTGTATCCTGCATGTGCTTCCAACACTTTGTCATATCGGCATCTCCTACAGCTTCTCAAACTGTTTCTTACAGATGTCTGGCAATGCTCTGCATAGGTTACTAATCCTCTCTCTCATGACCATTCTTCATTTGACTTCATGAGTTTTTTCTTCTTTAATTTTTCCCCTTTTTTGGTTTTAGTTTCCCAGAATAAAGAAATCAGAACTTATATTAGATGCTTGTTTTCGTGGAAGTATTTTTAGACAAACTGAAAGAAGATTAACTCAATTTTTCTGTATTTCAGTTAATTACTTTCCCCTTGTACATGCTGTTCAGACTGTCAATTTTAATTGTGTCTTGCTGTCTATTTGCAAGACATTATCAGGCCAATAAAGCAAGTAGAACAAACTCATAGTTGTAGTGTATATTTAGTGTACAGGTACGAATACTCTGGTTTATTGAGGATCATTTAAGGAGGTGATTTTTTTCCCAGTGAATTTTTTCTTTTCTTCTTTCCTTAAAAATGTCTGCTTTTGTCTCAAAATTATATTGAGCTAGTCTCTGTGGTGTAGTGCTAGCTCTTAAGAGTTCTCCTCAGCTATGTAGTTTAAGACTTAAGTGAACATCTGATTAGAAGCTATGATTTCTTTGTGTAAGGATCTAGTAGAGAAAAGAATTGTGGTCACACCAGTAATGACTAATGGAAGCAGAGCAACTACCAATAAGGGACCTGAACTGATTTTCTTAGGTTCTTTCTAGAAATGGTTTCTTTAAATTTGTGTAGGAACAGTTGTTAATATTGTAGGGAACAGGAACATATAATCTCTTGGGTCTTTATGATCTCTCAGAGATTGCAAATAAAATTTACACAGTTAATTATAATACATATAAAAGGATTTACCATATCCACATACTGAAAAGGCATGCAACAATATTCTTATCTCAAAAACAATATCCCACTTACATTTTACTCAAGAAATTGAGAACCTCCACTTGATTAGCAAAGTATTTCAGGAGAGCTACGCATGAAGTGTAGTGTAAGAGGCAGGTGTTACATAGTACTAGTGTTGGTAATACTCTTTAAGGGTTTTGTTTATACGATAGGGGAAGTGAATAGACTAAGAATATAGTCACGGGGTCACCAAAAAAGGAGCACTTTTTTTGTTTAGGAACTGGCACAATCACATATTTCTTTACTAGTTCCCAGATAAATTTCTCTTTCCATCCCTCCTGTCACATCATCAGTCCTACATAGTGGAGTACACCAAGATCAAAGCTGATAGATGAAAGCCATTCTTCTTTTCATAACAATCTGCAGAGCTGCAAAATAACTGCAGATTGTCATGGAATGGCAGCATATCCTTACATTTCCCCTCCTCCATGTTGTTCCTTCTCCCACAATTTTTCCCAATTTCCTCACAACACGATAAGGTGCTTGTAGAGATTGCCAACATTAATTTTGGGAGGATGGAGAATATTATTCTTTGACATGCAAAATATGTCGGTGGTGTTCAGAACAGTTTAGTATAAGTATAGCACTGTTATTAGTGAGGAAAAGCTAAGTCATATCTTGCAGATGGAATTGTTAGTTGATTGCTTGTGCAATAAATTACTTTCCAGAAAATCCAAGTCAGTATTCAGTAACAAAGGAGTCACCCACAACTGACTGACATGAAAACATGAAGTCTCCAAAATGCGTGGATTTTTTTTGACTTGACACTTTTTTTTGTGATATGGTGTGGCAGAAGGCAAAGCTGAACAACCTAAAACCAAGAACATATACTCTAGCAAACAGACAAAGGACAACAGTGCCTATATCTCCATTTAGTAACACGCTCTATTCTTTTTTTTTTCAAATGTTAAAATCAATACACCAATAACTCCCAAACTACTTGTCTACTCTTAACTCTGTCTTTTCTCCCGTAATGCCCCAGTTCTTCTCTTTATCTGTGTGCTTAACTCAGGTGAGTAAGACTACTCACGTACATGAAGATTTACAGGATATGGGCCACAAGATTTCTCATGTTCATAGGTAGGATACAGGAATTAGAGATGCCACTCTGTGGCATAATTTTTGCACTGCTGCTTCAGTCTAGAGGGATCAATCACGGCTTGTCTTCACATGGGTTACAGCAGCCAAGAGGAGGCAGTAGGTTTTTACAGTTAGTCTAAAAAGTTGATTCAAGTTCACATGGTTTTCCTGGACATTACAAACCAAACACCAAGATGCTTCATGGTTTTGTAGCCTTTTCTAGCCACAAGTGAAAATCTTACACAAACAGCTAATAAGTGGAATGTGTGACCTATTCAAGGACCACCACCTATGTCAAGTTCAAGAACTAATACAGGAAACTCCAAAACTAAAAGTGGCAGTATTTGCAGCCTCAGCTGATGAACCAGGCCCTCAAAATGAGGTCTAGGACAGCTCCATGTTTCTCTGACTGCACAACACATAGCATACACTGGTTAGTGTTTGCATATGTCAACTGGACAAAAAGCTTGCTCTGAGATCTGAGATAAACTGCCGTTCAAATTCCAGAAGATTCCCCTTATATATTACAGGTCCTATTTAGATTCACCCTTAGCTGGAAAATCAGTACACATCTCTCTGTCAGACGAGACATTCAAGATACGCCCACACTGGCATTTGGAGTTAATCTTGCAGTCACCCTCAGCTAGCTCCAGTAAAATCAGCTACCTTTTCTTCATTCGATCTGAGTCCAAACAAGCCCAGTATTTCAGAGACTGAAATGAGGCATATTATACTGAAAGTTAACTAAAAGTTCCAGCCAAATGTGAGGTTGGGTTCACAGATTATATGGTCAGGCATGAAGGAGGGATTGTAGCACCCACTGACCTGTGAACTAGAGAAACCCATTTCCAAGAGGGGACAGTGGTTTTAGCTATGTTATAATCACTGTCTGCTCTTGGAACATCACTCCTTTCAGAGATGCAAAGGAAGCAGTGAAACCCAAATCTGAGTCTCCTATGGAAACAGTGAAATCCTGCAAACATTTCCCCTGCTGAAGAGGAAATCATAGTTATTATAAATGTTTTGGTTCAATCTATACTACATTCCTCACAGCAAAAGTGACTTAGTTTGGATATTTTTTTCTTGGTCAGCCTTCGTGAGTGTAAGTCAATGGCAGAGAGGAATGCTTTCATGGAAGGCTGTAGTGAAATTACCAGTGGCACAAGGAGTTTGTGGTCAGGATTTGAAATTAAAAAGACTGTACATGAGCATTTTACATGGGTATCACATTGCTTACTGTGTGTATTTTAAAAACCATGATCTGCAATTGTACACTGACAGTAGTCATATTGCAGCTGAAGAAACAGTAGAAGCAAATGCAAGGCAAAAAGTCTTGCCCAAGTCTCCAGCCCTGTTCAGATTTGAGGTTAAATTTCAGAGTCTCTCCAGCTGTAAAACTGTGATTTAACTGCGTGTTCTAAACATAAGTTTTCTAATTTTCTCTTACTTAATAAATAGATTCTTAAAAAAGAATAACTATTTTTACTTTAGCACGTTGTAAAATGGAAGCTGCATAAAGTTTTAATATCTTGAACATTTTTTTAATTGAACCAGTACAGGTTACTTGCTCTAGAAACCTGTTTTGTTGGGTTTTCCTCCTTCTAAAATAGCCTCTTTCTATAGTTCCACTTTTTTTTTCTCTTTTTAACAGTAGTCTTGCATGAGCTAAAATATTGCACTGAGATTCTTTAATTACACTATCTGAAACTAGGCAGAGAATTTTTCATTGCTAATCTAAGAAAAAAAAAATCAAAACATGAAGATGCAGAGATTTGCAGAATGTTTAAGCAATAAACACTGAAACTCTCAGAGAATTTGAAAATTAGCTCACAGTTGCCTGCTAATTTACACTTCCATCTTGATATAATCTGAAAAACTCAATTTTCATAGTGTAGGTATGAAAATGATTGAAATTTATCTCATTTGGACAAAGTTCCCACTGGAGTTCAAGAGTCTGTTTGGATTCAAAATCTGTACAGTGATGACAAGGAGAAGATATATGAACTTCAGCAAAACCAATATTGTTTAGTGCAATAGTCTGTTCAGTAACTGCTTTGCAATTTTTTTAGCATTTTACCTGTTCTCTATATTTTGAATTTTATAGAAAAATACTCAAAAACATTCTCACCAGAAGGATATTATTTCACTGAAAGAAATATAGCATGCAAAAGAAAGTTCTAACACCAGAAAGATGTGTGTCTTTACAAAATAAAAGCAAAGCTATGTTTTCCTGAAAGGGAAAAGCCTAATACTTCTTCAAGGAATAATGAGGAAAAACATCAAGAGACAGCATTACGTATTTATACTGAATATACCAAAAAGAATATCTAACAATAGGGATGGAAATAGTTGTTCTCTTAGTGACAGGAAAACTACACAGTCTCTCCTCTGTTGCCTGCTGCTCAAGTCCATTCTTGATACCTTGAATGTATACACACACGCACAAACACACACATGTACATATATCATACATACTAGAGAGAAAGGAAGTGCCAAAAGTGCATTCCGTGACAGCAACCAAACACAGCAAAGGAGAAGAGATAAAAAAGCCTAGAACATGTTAGGTTAAATGTGGCAAGATACATTTCCACCAGAGTTCCCCAAGCAGTCTACTGATTTTTCTTTAAACTGTTGTAAATCCAGATGACTCCATGAGGAACTACGTAAATGGAATCACTCTGGCATAAACCTCCAGTAATTCAGAGGAAGCTTGGTCCCAAGAGATGAAAGCTTATGTGTGAAAAACTCTGGGTAATGGGCTGAAGTATTCACATGGCAATATAAAAAACCCCAGAAATATATATACCGTAAATAATTTGTATGAAAGCTCACCAATCTACCACTGAGATAATCTTTCCTTGCTGTTTTTGTTGATAAGCATATTTTTAACATCCAAATAATTAATTTATATGCAGGTCTGATTTCTGAAATAAGAGTACATTTGTTATTTTCACAGTACTTAGCAAAGTCCAGCAATTACAGGCTTTACTAAACAACACTCAAATAATCAAAACAAGATAATTAAATGATGGAAAAAGTAAAAGAAAAATATTTGAGAGTAAAATAGCATATTTTCTCAACAACTTCATGACCATATGATTGTGAAAAATTGTTGACAGAATTGCAGTAAAATGTTAGTGCCCTTTTTTTCTGATGAACAGATCTTTTTATCTGGATGCTGCACTGTGTGAAATATACCAACAATGTACAAACCTCTTAGCAAGCCAGTCCAGAAATGTATCTCATCTCTAAGGCACTATGTGCCTTATTCAAGGATAGTTTGTTTCTGTCCTAGGATCCTGAGTGCTACACTTATTATTTAAGAGTATTCTTTTATGTTCTTAATTCCCTTAAGTCAAATTTTAGAATGGTAGCAAACCCTGAACTTCCACCACATTGTGTGAAACCACTGTCCTTAAGGATTTGAACTCTCAATAATTTTACAGTAGGTTCTAAGAAATTATCTCTTATGGAACTTAGAACATACATTAGAAGCAAGTTACCAATTTAGTTTACCTTAAATATATATTACAGGATTTTCACATTGTTTTTTACGTTGAACCATGTAAAACTACTCCCTTGAGTAACATGCTTTATATTCCAATTAGCTTATTTGTCATTGCCAAGACAACTCTAATATTAACAACATCAAAATCATTGAATTTACCGGCTTGATTGTTTTGTTAATCTTGAAACATTCTCAAAAAGCAACTCAGGGTCAAGTTATGCCAAAACAACATCTAAGGAAGGAAGCTCTTGCACATTACAGCTCCATTTATATGCTCAAGAGATTCCTGAAGGTCAGCTGCAAAGCTCTCGCAAACAAGAACTCCTGAGATGCCAGGACAGTGAGGAGGCTGCATGAGGTGCCTTAAAACTGTGCATTAATATATTTTGAGTGCTTTGAAATCTTGCAGCCTTACATCTTGAGAGACAGAAGCTCTTTAGGTAGATAATAACACAAGCAGCGTGAGCTGCTTCATTTTTGTACACCGGTGTCCTGCAGAGAGCCGTAAGCAGACCCAGCGGTGTTCATGTTTTGGCCAAGGATATGAACATATCAAAAGTACATCTTTTCTTTATTTTCTTTCAGGACCACAGAAACAGAATTCTAGCTGATAACCCAGGACTGCTAAATAGTGGATTAAGCCCTGCTTCCAGTGAGGATACAGGGAAAAGTCCCATTTCCTTCAAGGGCAACAAACTTTGGGCAAATCTGAAAGTCACTGGAAACCACACCCTACAGTCTGCACTGAGTGTCTCTGACTTTCTATTAGAGGCAACACATTTTATTCTAAAGTGCTTGAAAAATTAATATATTTTACATTTATCTGCCCTCACCTAATGTAGGAGGGTTTAATCTTTCTCCTTAGAGGTGGTAACTTCACTAACTTTAAACTCAACCTTTCAAGCAGCTGAGGAAACACTGAAAAACAGCAAGAATTCTTGGGTTCAGGGAAGAGAAAGAAGAGTTGACCTTGAAAGTACAATTTTAGGCAACAGGTTAAGTCGGCAACCTTTTACTCCACACATATCTCCATTTAATGATCACAATTTTTGAAATGTCTGTTGGAAATACACATTTTTAGGAAAATCTTAATTCATACACCCGTACACAAATCCCCCCCCACACACACACACAAAACCAAACAACAACAACAACAAAACAACAACAACAAAAAAAGGACCCCACACCAAGCCTGATTTCTTCTAGCACCATTTTTTGAGCAATAACAAGGATGCAGGAAGAAAGGAAGAAAGCTACTGACCACAGAGCTGAAAGGGCAGCTGGATTCAACAGTTGTTATAAACCCTCCAAAAAATGTGGGACAGTGTTTAGTATCCACAAAACATCAGAGCTTACCAGCTGGGCACACACTTTCTCAGATTTTCCCCATGACTCCATGACTCTGTCCCAGTTTTATGGGTGATCTCTCAGTCACCTCATACCATGCAATGTCATAGGGAGGACTAAGAGAACAATTGTCCCAGTCTTTTTCTTCTCCTTCCTTCTCTGGGATTTGGCTGCTCTTGCTTCCATGGTGTTCACACCAGAGGAAGTGGGATATTCCCCTGACTGATTTTCATATTCTAATAAATCAAAATGCATTTGCATTATCAAAATTCAAGCAAGATTTTTCACCTAGCCCAAAAGATTCCTTTTTTTTTTTCCAGGAGACCAAGGTTGCTGGGTCCAGCATAATGATTAATTGCAAGCTGCTCCACGAGCAGAGCTTTTCTGATTAATATATTGTGTGCAACAATACACAGCGAGTAAGTCACCTTGGGTCTGCCTTCTTTGGGGTTATTAGCTATGTCAGAATACGTTAGCTAAGATGATCATAATTTCTACTACCAATTAGACACAGCTGCATGTTCTGATGTGACTGAGTACAGATTTAAAAGCTGCGTGCTTAAGGCCTCAAAAGGCAAAGGAATTCACTTCTGAGGTGAACAGTAAATTTATGCTTCCTCCTAAGCATGTTGTGATTCAGCACTTTTTCTCAATCAGTTTTCTTCTGTGGATTGGGTAAGAAATTTTGACGACCAGCTGCTCCAAAGGGACTTCCAAATGAAGAGCATCCTCAGAAATTGTCCTGCATACCTGTGCTCTGTCCCCTGATGATTGAACAAGTCCAAAAAATCCTTGGTTCAAGCTGTCACTCCCACACCACCACACCTTTGTTCGTTATAGAATAAATTGGATTTCCCCCCTCTCAGTATGGGCTAGCTAAAAGAGAATTGAAACAACTTTATTAAGAGAAGGAATATTTTTTTTCACAGGGAGTGCCGTAACTTTTGCTTCCCCATTCCAAAAAGTAATGGGAAAAAAAAAAGATAGAAATTGCCCTGCAGAGCAAGATTAGAAAATATAATAGGTGAGGTTGACCAACGTGTAATCAAAACAAGACACTAGAATGAGAAACAGTATTTAAGATTAAAGTTTTTTCTATCCTGACCTCTTCTGGAAAGTTCAATAATATGTGCTTTGGACAAATGGTCATGGTGTTAGCAAAGGAACCTGCTTAGCTTTTACTCCAGAAATAAAATTTATTATATTTTCTACAGAAGTCTTGGTTTTCAACGAACACGGAAACCCACCCATCAGAACACCTCTCACCATCAGTAACTATGAGCTTGTAAAATAACTTTTAAGTTATTTTGATTTTCTAGAGTCTCAAGTTTTTACAGCAAGACATCTGACATCCAAGCCCCAATGATAACCTAAACTGCATAATGTGCTTGGTCCACAGCAAAATGTTCAAAGTGATTTACAGACTGTTATGGCACAGACCTTCCCATTAGTTCTATATAACTACTTTCTGCTCTTATCACAGATAATAATTAAAAGGGCATCTTAGAGAACAGAGATTCATACAAAGTCCCTTACAGATGGATTTATCTACAGGCGAGTTAAAAGGGCTACAACTATTACAGATTCTGGATATGAACAAGATATATCAGTTCAGCAGAAGTGGGGTTTTTTGTGTAGTAACAACAGTAGTTGTCCTGTCAGCAACTATAAACGTCAGTATGTTATCAGCACAAATTCAAAACATAGCCTCACACTAGCTACTATGAAGAAAGTTAACTCTGTCCCAGCACTCAGTACACCAGGACAGGTGTACACAGGACCAGGCCCAAAGCCCTGGCACACCTTAGACTGCAGACTGCTCTCCTTGACTGGCTGAAAAACAGTTCTAAGTCATATTACTTGAAACTTCCTTTTATCAAAGAATTGTAGAAAAGCTTCCTACTTAATCAATTCATTCCCAAAATTTGTAACAAGGTTTTAATTCTGCAGTAGCCTCAGATTTTCTCTTGTCTGCCTTTTTAATGGCTCAGAAAAATCTCCATTCATAATGGATCAGGTTTCTTCTGGTCTCTTTCTTCCACAAGATTTAATAAGGAGACATAGCCCTGCATTTGAAGCAGTCGTATAGACACAGTTATAAAATTTATTCACTGTATTCAGAAGGTCAGGTCTACATTGAAGAACATAAAAGAAGCAAAGAAGCTCAAAATAACAAAATTACTAAAATTAGCATTTAAGAACTGTTTGTCTTCAGTAGAGAAAAGATAGTTGCTAAATATTTCTTCTTTAGTATAGCCAAAAAGACATAGAAGTATGGACTCCTAGTGTTTTTGAAGTCCACCTCTGTTTATTTTCTCAAGAACTAACAGCTTCACAAGCTAGCAAGTGTTAGTGGCAAAGAGTGAAACACCAGCAGCCATTTTCTGTGTCTGTTTCTTACCTTTCTAATGCAACTTCTCCACCCCCACCTCCTTCCTGCACAGAACTGAGGCTTTTCCTCTACTTGTATCATTTTTATATAATTAGTTTTTTGTCTCAATTCACAAGTTAAATGAACCAACAGTCTGACAGGTGAAAAGACAAATTTTGCTTGCCATGGAGCACACATGCTACCTTGAGGATTTGTATCTACCTTGTAGGTCTAAATCTCAATGTAACCAAGGTCATTTTGAGAAACACTGTGCATCTGTATAGTCAGAAGGAACTTGGACATTAAGAGGTGGGACAAGAATTATTGTGTATGTAAAATGGGGAAATAGCAGAAATGTGGTTTGTGCCAGAGTGTGAAACAACAGTTATAACAAAGGGGATATTCTTTTGGGGTTGGGGGTCAGAAAGGTTTTAGCTTTGGTCTAGCCGAGCAACTTAATAAACTGAACAAATGAGGTAAGGCAGGGAAAAAAGTTGAAAAACTGCCATGACACTGAAGAAGCATTTTCTGGAGGAGTGTCTAGCTGGCAGCTTGGGTACTGCGGCAGCCCTGGCTATAATTGGAAAGTGTAAAGAACTTTGCATTGCCAGAGAGGGGAGGGGAACTGCGTAATCAAGATACAAGCAAGGACTTGGCCGTGAACTGAAGAGAACTGTTACCTGAATAAGCTAGTCAAACAGCTGATCATGATTTCAGTTTTTCAAATCATAACCTTAGTCTCTTAAGTAAATTCTCTCCTTTGATAGATAAAATGAATCTGGCCAATTTTAAAGCCAGAAGGCTCACAACTTCAAGTCAAAATCAAGGGTGCCAAAAAGTATTGCTAACCCAGTTTCATAAAACTGCAGAGAGTTTCCTCAAGTCAAACAGGTAATACCAAACTTTTGGGCTTCTGTTCACAACAGGGAATTCAGGATACCTTGATTTCTTTGATCTGCAGAGCTATAAACTGAGTTCCTCCCTCAATTTCCTGTGAAGAGCCCATTAGAGATAATGTCCTTTCATCCAGGGGAAAGGCTGTTTTTCATTAATCTTCTTTCTTGGCAGATTTAGTATATTTTGATATGATCAATTCTCTCAGCATTAAAAAAAAAAAAAAAGTATTACAGGGAAATGCTTATTTAGTTGAACTGATGAAAAGGCCAAAATATCTCATAAAGTTCAATAATTAGATATTTTACTCAAGAACGTCACCAGCTGTATCAAGTTGATTAATGTTGTTTGAAGCTTCACTGAGCACAAGATGTTAATGGTCTTAAGTCAGGTCAATTTACAAAATACCCCTGGATTAAATTCCAGTTTATTTTGAGACTTATCTTCCTGTTTCCTCTTCATTGTAACCAAAATGAGTTTCATAAGCATTTCTAGATAATGACCTGTATCTCTCTGTTGATCATCTCAGTCTTGGATCAGATAAGACGCGTAAGTGTTATTTATGATATTCTGTGCTGTTATTTTATGGCCTTTTGCATTTTATTGTTGTATATGACAGCATGATTACATATAATTGATAGATAGTTTCATATTGCACAGAAAGAGCTTGAAAGGCAACACATAACCCAAACCATTTTTTGTGTTTTTTAGGGTGTATCTTTTAAGCCCTCTCAACCAGGTATTATTTTGAAAGACCTATTATATTTTTCTCAATGTGTGTGGGTCATTAAATATATGCTTTAATTGATTTATTATGGAAATATTTTTTCAACAAGGCAAATATGCATGGTAAAGCAGATTAATTTCCTCAGCTACTATTTTCTGCTGTAGCATAAAGGAACAAGGCACAAGATATCCATCTCCTTATATGTCCCTATATGTGGAAATACTATGATCTCAGGGCCCAGAATTTGCTGCAGAAAAATGTTGACTGCACAAGGTAAATATTTTTTCACGAAATTTGATTTAGAGCTATGATCAAACCAGGAACATTTAAATGAAAGCTTTCATGCCTTCAGTGGGGACCTCAAGCCCGGCTCCTGACATACTGCTGAGCAAGTCTTAATCCGAAAATATGTTTAAAGGAGGGAATCAAGGTATTGAAGACAAGCCAAAGACCTCCCTTTGTGACTACAGATTTGCTATGTGAATATTTGTCACTGTTTCCAAGTCAGGTAGTTGAGAACAGGTAGTTTCTAATAAACTAAACCAAAATTTTCAGCCTGCTTTCATCTCACTTCAACCTCAGGCACCTACTTGAGGTGTCTAAGTCAAGAGAATATTTGCCCTAGGCTCCTGCTAAACTCAATGATGAGTTATAGGATAAATTGGTAGCTGGAAGTACCTATCTGTCTTTGACAATCCTTGACAATCAAGGATATCTAAACTCCTAACTCTACATCTTCACATGGTTAAGTGTCTTATGTTAGTTGGGAGGAATCCAGACTTTCAGTCACAAGGAAAAAGTGAAAAGAAAGAAATGTCAGTGTCTGATTCATCCAGCTTCTCCCCACTGTGCAGATCAATCCTTAATTATACTATCTGCTTGAGAACAATTTCAAGTCTTTGCCTCAGGGCAACTTTCCTGAAAATGAAAATGTATTTCTTTGAGAGGAAAAATTAAAAAAAAAACCAGTTATGATCCTATATAATTCGTAGATGGTTAGCAGTTATGATTGATACAATTTGAAAATACAAATGTAGCTAGTAATATCTCTGCTATTTTCAATTATGGTTAATTATTTTTCATCTAAAACATAGATTCCAAATATTTTAATATACTTTGCTAATTTGTTTGCATTCTATTTCTGAGACTTATGAAAAAAAAATAATTTGACTGGTTTTTCTGCAGTCTTCCCCATTATAAGAAGGTTCATGTTCTTTTAAGACTCAGAAACAATTGACACATTTTGCAGCATTTGAACATGTCGAGCCATGCAGTCTCACTGTTGAAAAGGAGATTCATTTGTGTTAGTCAGCAACTTTTCAGTCTTTGGAGAAACCTGGGGCTCCCGTAGCATATCTCAGACTGAAGCAATTTACAGTGTGTTGAACTGAGGGGCCAAGCCTGAATCTAACACTGTCCTTCATACGATGAGCAAAAGAGACCGAGAGTACTGCAGAGGTCACAGTAGGGAAAATGGGCTGGATCCTGATCTTCTCTACACTGAGTGACTCCACTTAAACCAACATGAAAAAATATGGGATCATAGCCAAGGAAATCACGTTTACTCACAGCCTGAAAAGAAAGTCAGCCTGATGCAGCGCATCATAGAGACAGAGGAGAAAGAATTATCTTCCATGATGCTACTGAATATGGGAATAAACACCATAGATACAGTTGTGTTGTATTGTATAAAGCAATGACTATCAAATGACTGTGCTTGTGAGTTATCCTTCTAGACATTATTTCTTTCTGAGCCCTTTAAATCTGAGATGTATCTCTTATTCTGCAGGGTAGTAAGATCATAATTGCTCAATCCCAGACTCTCAAAATGTAATAACAACATATTTTATAAGGATAAATTATTAGCCACCCAGCCACAATTGTATACTAATAAAACAGCCTGATTTCCTAGGATGCATTGTTTATGCCTTTTTCTCTTTCACTTTGAATTAATTTGCATTAAAACAGATAACAGCTATATTTGTCACAGACAGGGAATGCAAGTGAACCTGTTAGCCAAGCCCGTTCACAGTCCCTGGACAATAGCCAGGGGACACTTCAGTAAACCTTCTGCAGTTGGTGGGATAACTGTCTCCTTGCCTCAGGGAACCTCAGCATTAAAGTTATTAAATAAAACAGCCAGCCTGGCAGTTGGCTATGAGAAGCAATTTATACCATTGTAAATGGATTAGCAAAATGTAATTTCTTTCAACGCTTCCATTTCAATTATTTTAAATAGATGTGCAGTTATAAATGTTAAGGAATTGTTTAAATGTTTCTCACAATGGAAAAAAAGTAAATATAGGTTAGAGCTTCAGACTCCCAGGTGAATTTTCTATGTTTTTCTGGGTTTTTTATGCTAAGGTTTTTCACATACTGCTGTAAAAGTTGCCCATTTGGAGACCAGGAGAAAAAATATTTGTCCTCCTGATGAAACAGGATATTGTACTAATCAGGAAAATATAGATTTGAAATGTCTTGAGGACCAGAGGAAAGCCTACGGCTGTTCTTATCCTACATTCTCAGCTGGTGTATTTTGACATCAAGAGCCTGGAGCAGTGCATGAGATACCAAGAGAGAGACTATACCACATATCTGTTTGTGTGAGAAGCAGGGGGAATCTCTCTTGAAAGTATGCCTCTGTGGATTTCTTTGAGAATGGTTAATTAATATACATAGCTAGCAGCTCAGAAACGATCATGCTCTCTTATGATGATTTCAGCAATATCTTACCTGATCTCTATTTTTTTACTTTTTACTTTTTTTTTTTTGTATGATGTTGCAATTAAGCAATAAGATATAACAAGAAATATTACTACTGGCATGGGATAATCACGCCCTTGGGGTGTAATCAAGCACCAAGAATAAACAAGTGCTTCTAATCCCCCGTGGGTGATGATAGCAATATCCACCAAGAAACTACATTGCTACCATGAATTGCTCGCTTTTATATTTAAATGTATTATCCAGGCAAGTGACCTCACTAGTCTCAAGCTGCCATTTTGTGTCAGACTCCGTAGAAGGGGTGCAGGCTGGTTGCCCATGCCGCTCACCAGAGAGAGGAAATTCCCACCAGAGATTCAGCTGGGTGTGCAAACATCCTGCCTTTCAAAAAGCTCTCCACAACAGCCATGCTTGCAAGCTGAATTAAAGTTTCTATAGACTTTAGAAGAGGGGGTGGCGAGGGGCAAAAATAGGGCAGCAAGAAATAATGGACGAGGCTAGTTTAGTTGAAAGCAGCCGTGGAGAAGCCTGAGGGCTGAGATGGCAGTCATCATCGATTCAAGGGAAGGGAGATGTCAAGGACAGGGAATGTCAAGCAGGAACAACAATAAGACATCATAAGGGTGCTTAGCAGTGCCAAGACTTCCAAAAACAGCACAAATAAAGCTACTGGACTGTTGTGATTGGTCTATTTGTTGCTTGATATCACAAGAAAAATGCAAAAAAAATATTATACATTTACATTACACAGATACTGCATCTGTGGTCTCCCTCCTGCCTACACAAAACTAATTAAAAATATTCTCTCTCTCTTCCTCTCACACCCCCATCCCCACTGGCATCATCTTGAAATAGTCTCTGCAAGCGAAGTTAGATATAAGCAAATGCACTACATGGAACCAATCGTGCTAATATATAGATAAGAAACAGCAACACACTGGTACTGAACTAATAATCTAACGCTAAAGGAAGAGCTACAGGAACACAAACACCAGGTTTATGCAGTCTGCAACACTGTCTACAGTATGTGTGTATTCCTGAAGCATTAACACCTGCTTTTGCAGGTGATAGAATTTTATGGCACAAAATTTATTTATCCAATAGGTTTTTGCACATACTTTACTGCAGCTTCTCACATAGGTGACAGAATGAATTATACTTCTGTTGATGTTCACACACCAAACATGCTGATGTTTTCAGGTAAGCGTACACACACACGCGCGCGCGCACACACACACACACACACACAGAGCATCTTGAAGGTGCATTGAAATCCAGCTGACCACAATATCTGTTAGATTGGACCACTGAGTCTATTGCTAAATAAATGACAGCACCATAGGAAAACAGCAAACAAATTTGTTGAATGGACAGTAAATATTTTCAATTATGTCAAAATTTGATTATTTTTTTTCATACTGGACAATTTTTAAATTATCCACAGGAGAGAAATAAGGCTCAGCATTTAGGTCATTGACCTATACTAGAATCATATAAGCCCTGAAAATCTCTTACCACAGAGGAAGTGATGGATCTGGGACTGCAAAAAATTGCTGATCTTCTAGGCATGCTTATAAAGGGAAGCCAAAAGCCCCCTACATGCATGTTGCATAAGGTTACAGAGCACTACAGGAAACTAACACAACTTGAAAATCTGCTTTGTTTTACTACACTGTCTCTGAAACCAAAATAACTTTGTTTGACTGCAACTTCAGTGAAGAAACCTTCCAGTAGATTATTTCCAATTGAACTGAGGAACAATTCTCCTCTTGCCCCCCAAGAGGTATACACCATGTTCTTGACATATAGAAAGTTCTTCAGCAGAAATGATATAATGAAGTTATATATTCCTGATTTACAAGTCTTTTTTTTCTCCTTTTCACCTTTTCTACTTGTCAAAATGTATGAAACTTGGAAGGGAGAAAAATACACTCTTTTGCAGAAGAGATCATTTTCAACCTTTTTAAGAACAGTTATTCTGTTTTACACTAAATATGGCATGATATTCACCCCAAATTTGCATCTACCTAGGACCTTCATGACATTACTCTTTACTGTGATATTACTTCTGGCACTGCAGTAAATTTCACTGCAATAAACTGAAACCAAGGAAAACTCTCCTTTTCCACTTACTTCTCCACTGTGGATTTGATTTTCTACATATCTAGAAAAAGGAAGACATTTCTGTTTGAATAAATTAATTTTCTTAGTAAGATGTTTTCCACACACATAAAGAAATATTATCCCTATTCCCCGTGGTCTTCCAGTTCAAAGGTAAAAAAGAGGATGGAAAAGTGGAACACAAGGGGACACTTTTTCACATTGTTCCTTTCAAGCAGTGACCCTTTATGTAGCTATTACCAGAGATTAGTTTGTGTACTCATTGGCTGGAATTGGACAGGCTTAATAAGCAAGACAGGGATATTCCTCAGAGGCTTTTGGCCTCCTGTGCCAGAGCTAGAGTCTGTCGATCAAACTCCCACAACACATTAGAGCTTAAAACTTTGGCAGCCCACACTCAGGGCAACCGAAAGAGAGAAGAAAGGTTCCTGGTGCATCCTTTTCCCTTAGGGATGGCAAGGAAAGAGAAGGCCAGTGCAGCATGGGCTGAGGTGGTTTTGAGGAATGGCTCTATTGATAAAGACAAAGGCAGGTAGACGCTGTAGTGGGTTCATCACCTTTTGATGAGTACTTTGGAGGATGTTTGTGCCTGAAGCATGTCCTCACAGAAGTCAGGAGAGATGCAGGGGCAAGTCGCACAGCTGGACACAGCAGCGGTGGTTGGATAAGCAGCTGTGGTTATAAAGAGAGCAGAGGAATTTCAAGTCACAACTTACTCATTTTAAGCACCAGTTGGATGAGACTAAACCTGTGTAAACACTCGAGCTTTGTTACCATGAAGAGACACTGAGTGTCAGGGGTCAGCACAGGCCAGGACTGTGGGTCTCTCATGGCCGAGAGGGGTGGACCTGACCACAAAGCCTGTGGTGATGAGGGAGGTGCTGGGTCTGACCCCGGTTCCCTCCACAGGCCTGCTCCTGAACCTACCCATGGGACAACAACCCATTCTGTCCCCAGAGAGGTGCTCAATGCCTATGGCTTGGCCTGTCCCCTAGTGTCTCCTGGCTGCCTCACTCCTGGCTGGGGAGGTGGGATGGGCCCTGGATGCTAGGCACAGACCTGACACCCACCATGGGGAGCCCCTGATGCTCCTGGACCCCAGGGAATCACTGGCCATCACAGCACCCAGCAGGGACAGCCCCCAGCTTCGCTGTGTGTAAGCTGGCCTTGAGCCCCAGTAGCAAAACCTCCAGGAAGGACGGATTCCCACAGGGATCTTATACTGACTCCAGACAATAGAAATGAAATAAAGCTGAGGACCAGGCTTACTGCATTAGGCTAATTCTGCTGCCTGTCCACACTGGGAAAAATTCAACCAGACTATTCCAGGGACAAAATACGTTCTGGAATACAAATGCACAGCTCTCTACAGAAGGAAAATTTCATCTGTAACATATATCTAGGGCAATTTGTGACAGAGCAAGCTTTCCCTCTTGTTCCCTTTCCATGTATTATTTCTATAGGTATTTGCACAACCCTCTTGCTTCTTTCCATCGTGTGACGCTGCCAAGATGGGGTTTTGATGGATCTTCGTGGCCTGTTTCAGCAGAGTGTTGTGCACCCTCACGTCTCCTCCACTGCACGAAGAGTTGAAGGGACTTCAACTTCTGGCAACGTCAGGACCCTGATTCCCAGTGGGTTCTATTAATGTCTTGTCCTAGCTCTCATTTTCCATCTGTGTAGATATTCATATATCTTGCTAAAACTAAGCAAGTAAAAAGCTCTGTGGGGCTGGCTTCTCTGGAGGCTGTTTGTCTTTTCTGTATAGCTGCAGACAAGCACCTGTAAGGTTTCAATATTTGCTCTAAATGAAATGTCTCCCAGCTAGAACTCCATTTCATGTAGTATTGCTGGTGCAGACAAGAAGTACCCAGTAAAAACAAAAAAAAAACCCTTGGGACACTGGTGCTACTAGTAACAAAGGTGATGATTGCTCTTCCTTGGCCTAATTTTAGATTACCTATGTTTCAACTTCGTTATTATTAACATATATTCTTGCCTTATGCTTTAAACTGTCACCATAGTCTTAGAGATAGATTGGTTATTATCAGATATACTGGGTATCTTTTTAGCGGTTGTGAATATTAGGAATTAAGAAAACATGGCTGTGGACAGAGATGATCTTGAATAACAGGCAAACAAAACTTCATGCAAAGGAACATGAAAGGTAATCCAGGTGATTGTCCCTGTCTCAAAACAGTGTCACTGTTAATATCTTGTTACTACTATTTCCTGGTTTGACCCAGCTAGCAGCAACCAAACACCACACACATGCTTTCTTACCCTCCCCTCTCCTGGGGATGGGGGAGAGAATTAAAGGGGTAAAGGGAAAAGAGACTCATGGGTTGAGATAAGAACAATTCAATAACTAAACTAAAATAAAATTGGAAATAATAACAATAATTATAATAGTAATAATAATATACAAATATACAAATGAGTGATACATAGTGCATCTGCTCAGCACTCAATGACCAAGGCTCAGCCCATTCCCAGCCAAACATGCCAGAATAGGGAGAGCCCTGAAAACACAATCCCAGAAAAGAGATAAGAGCCTGAGTGTCTGAGAGACTGAGAGCTGACTGACAGAGTGAGGGATGACCCAGAGAGAAAGTGAGAGAGAGAGACACAGATATGACCCCAAGAAAGGGAACTTCTTGGCAGATCCTCATCTATGTACTGGGTGTGACATGCATGATATGGAATATACCATTGGCCGATTTGGGTCTCAATCCTAAAACCTGAGTTTGAATGCTAAGCCAGTAATTGTGGGCTATGCTGCCTCCCAGCTTCTCCTGCACCTGCGGACACTGACACAGCAGAGCTGTTGAAAAGACCTTGACTGTCCTGGCAGCAACTATAAACATCAGTATGTTATAAACCTTCTCAGCACAAATCCAAAACATAGCATCATACTAGCTACTATGAAGAAAGTTAACTCTGTCCCAGCCCAAAACCAGGACATAATAATAGATGGTAGCTTAATTTTTTCTTACAGATGTCCATAGACAGGCATGCTGCAACTTTTGCAGCCATTCCACTTTCGGGTGTCGTCAGAATATTGTGCCCATATCATGCATGCCAACATGAATATTTCTTGTGACAGAATGTCCTGGGTTAAGCTGAGACAGAGTTAACTTTCTTCATAATAGCTAGCAAGAGGCTGTGTTTTGGGTTTGTGCTCAGAAGAAAGCTGTTAAAAAGTGATGTTTACACGACTGCAAAGGTCTTTCAGCTTCTCTGGCTGTCTGCAAACAGGAGAAGCGGGGAGGGAGAACAGCCCTAGTTACTAGCCCAGGATTTAGTCTTAGGTTTGGGATTGAGACCCAAAGTGGCCAATAATCTATTCCATAACATACACATCATGCCCCATATATAAGTGAGGACCCTCTAGATGATCGTCCCTTTTTGTTCTGTCCCCTTTTGCTTCAGATCATCTAGCTCCAGGTGGTCCCTCTCCCAAGGCCTTCCCCTCCCCAGTCAGCTCTCACTCTGGGATGCTCAGACTGTTATCT
>NW_010144469.1:0-1202 GCF_000699245.1 Pterocles gutturalis
TGTGTTGTGTTGTGTTGTGTTGTGTTGTGTTGTGTTGTGTTGTGTTGTGTTGTGTTGTGTTGTGTTGTGTTGTGTTGTGTTGTGTTGTGTTGTGTTGTGTTGTGTTGTGTTGTGTTGTGTTGTGTTGTGTTGTGTTGTGTGGGCGGGAATTCCCGCCCTCCCAGGTCCCTCTTTATCCACACAGCAAATGGGTCAAGGTCAATCACCAGAGATAAAGAGCAGGCAGTGTCAGCTCCGCCCCTGGTGAGTCAGGAGCCCTCCCACCAGCTGCCAGGCCAGGCACAGCACTGCTGCTGGCTCCAAAAAAAACTCGAAAAAAAGAGCTTTTCTGGTCAATTTTCTTCACTTTTCTTCACTTCAGTTTCCTTCCTCAGTGCAGTTTTACCTGCTTGAAGCTGGTCTCTGAAGCAAAATTCATTTTCATTTCTGAAAACCTCCAGCAGATGTTTTTCTGGTTTTCTGTTTTCCACAGTTTGCATTTTTAAAGTTTTTTTTTTCAAATCTCTTGAGCGGTTTTCCGTCAGGACGCGCATTTCAGTTAAACCCGCGTGCTGCTCAGCAAGTGCCTCACAACGTAACACAAGGAACTTCTGTCCTGATTTTCTTCACAGCAGCTTTCTTTTGCCCCGTTCCGTACTGGAGGAAGGCAGGATGCACATCCTGAGCCAGCAGTTCTCCAGCAATTCTCCTACTGAAACTCATTGAAAATTCATCTGCTATTAAACTGACCTGAAAAGCCACCCTGGCTTCCCAGAACAAATGTTCCCCAAACCTCTCAATAAGCGTTCCCCACATTTTTTGGCCACATCTAAGGTCTCTTTGCACGCACACGGACAGCTCAGCTCCAGCAGGATCCGTCAGCAGCAGCTCAGAACCTGGAAGGTCCTGTTTAGAGGGTTTTAAGCAGACAAGCAAGCCTTCCGCAGGCACAGAGCGGGGTGGAAAGTCTCTGTAAGTGATATCCCAGGTAACGTATAGATTGCATCCCGCAGGAGCGCACTCGTTCCCAAATGCACGATCCAATTAGCGAGAGTCACAGCCACCGAGCTGCTGCCTGGGGAACTGAAACCCCCTCAGGGAGAGGTTCATTAGTGGCCTTAATTGGTTTTAAGTGGTTCACCCAGCGCTGACAGCAGCTAAACGCAGTGACTTACGGCCGGCACGGCCGGGGGGGGGGGGGGGGGCGGTCGCTCCACCCACGC
>NW_010144469.1:1233-2772 GCF_000699245.1 Pterocles gutturalis
CCTTCCAGCACTGCGGGAGCCCGTGGGCAGCACAGGGTGGTACGGGCAGAGCTGGAGATCACAGACTCACAGGATGGGTTGGGTCAGAAGGGACCTCAAAGCCCACCCAGTCCCACCCCCTGCCGTGGGCAGGGACACCTCCCACCAGCCCAGGTTGCCCAAAGCCTCATCCAGCCTGGCCTTGAACCCCTCCAGGGATGGGGCATCCACAGCTGCTCTGGGCACATTCAGCTTTGGGTGAGCCAAGCTGCTGGAGTTAAAAAGCTGAAGGGCAGGAGGCTCTCTTCAGCCTTTTATCTCCTCAAATAACTTCTAGCTATAATCTTGGAGCCAAATACAAGTCCTATCACACCCAAGCAAAAAGAAAAAGCCCTGGGCATGTTCATTAATGGGTTTTTTCCCCTCCTTGCTGAGCTATCAGCAAGATCACCAACGAGCAGCGTTTCTGGGTGTGCTCTGGGCTGCACCAAGGAGTGATCAAGCCATCTGTGATGAGAGAGGGGAGATCTTCCAAGGCCAAGGGAAATTTGGATGTTCAGACCTTCTGGAGGCCAGCGGCTGCCCAGGGGGGCAGATGAGAGGGGTCATGTCCGGCTCTGCCCTCGGACACAGGCTCCAGCCTTTGCAGCCCGACAACGCCCCGACCCTTCAGCATCCACTTCCAACCAGCACCAGGAGGTGCAGAACCACCCACGTCGTTCTTGACTTTGTGGCATAAATTTCAGATAAAAAGGCTGATCTGCTTGAGTCAACAAGGTTTGGAGCAGTTAATTCCCTGCGGAGCAGCTTTAGTGCTCCAAGGATGCATTGAAAATTCTTCCTGGACGGGTTTGTGTGCTCAGAGAATCGTTCATGATTTCCAGAGATGGGGAGAGCCCCGGCTCCAGCTGTAAACAGAAAATCCACGGGATGGACCGGACACGGGACACTGAGCTGCCACCTCCCCCAAACCCGTGGCCAGGAGTCCTGTCCCTGTCCCCGCTCCTCACGGTCCAGCCCATCCTCAGAGAACCCGCACGATGCCTCTGCGTTACCATGGCAACCTGCACTACAGAAACGACTAAAAATAAACCCCCGGCTCCGCAAAGCACTAAGGATGGTCCTGAATCCAAACCCTGACCCAGCCACCTCCCAGTCCTGTGTGGGGCGCTGGGTCCCCCCTCCGCAGGACATCTCTCCAGAGCCCTCCTGGTCAGCAAGGAAGCCTCCTCTTTTCCCAAAACCTGCTGCATCCCTGCTGTCCTGAGCAGCATCCCCCCTCTGCACCAAGGAGCCCAGCCCGCTGGGTGAGCCCCAGGTGGACCAGACATGACACTTAGAAGTGGCTCCTTGGATGTCACCTTCCCCAAACAAGAACAAAATTAACCCCCGGAGCAAACTGGACCAGCAGCACTGGCTCAGCAGGGTACATCTCAAAGCAGAGCCAAAGGATAAAAGCTGCCGGAGAAGGTGAAATACCTGTTTCCACGGGGGAAATAACGGCGCAGGGACCATGGTGTCCATGGCCGGGTCATTGTCCCCGCCAGCCCAAGTCAGAGC
>NW_010144469.1:2933-18245 GCF_000699245.1 Pterocles gutturalis
CCAGCTCTGCCACCCACTGCCGGACCCCGGCAGGAGCAGAAATTGTTTCTCTTTATTAAGATTCAAGCTCAGGCTGTCCATGAAGCTTACGCTTACCCCAGAATATTTTTCCAGGTTTTTTTCAGCCTAAAAAACATTTAAAAAAAGGAAGAAATCCTGCAAGCAGCTTTCTGTTGGCCTTTGGATCCCAAACCACTCTGGGGAATAAGCAACAAGAAAATTATCCCAGCTCCAAGGGGGCTCTCGAACACACATTTAAAGCAATTACACACACACACACAAAAAAAGGAACCTGGGGGAGTACCGCGGCACACGATGCAGTCAGCGGGGCAAGGCGAGGGCGCTGGCAGAGCCCCGTGCCTGGCCTCCCGCAGCTACCCCAAGGGCTGGAAATGGCATCATCGCTCATCCTGAGCACCGACAACCCTCTGCGGGCGCGGGGGAACGTACCTTCTACCTGTAAATCCTGAAAAAAAAAAGTCACACCCATGTTCAAACATAATATTTTTATTTGTGGATAAAAATTAAGGCTCACAGTACTTCATCATTTCACAAGCAGAAAAATGTTAAAAATTGAGAATGATGGGGAACGGCCCCGATACAAATTCCTCTAACTGCTGACATGTTTTACTGAAGACTCGAGGTGAACAATCGTACAGGGCAGCTACAGTTACCAGTTTGTAAACTAGGTGCTAAACATGATTTTTTAAGAAATGTGAACAGAGTATTACATTTCTCTTCACTTCTGTCTGTCCCGACGCACGTGGACTCCATGAGAACACTCCAGAAGCGCTGGGATAACACCACCGACCCTCTGCGAGCAGCCCCCCACCCACAGCGCACAGCACAGGGTCAAGCAGGGCAGAGAGCTAACGATTGCTGATTTCTTTGCAATAAGACATCTTAATTATAGTGCAATAGTTTATACGCCTAAAATTGTCAATATTCAACTTTCTGGCTTAAAAAAAAAAAAAAATGTTGAAGAGCCCACGAATTGCTCCATGCTCCGTTTCATTACGGACACAAAAGCAAGCCAGGGGATTACAAGATGGTAAAACGTGTGTCAGACTTCAGCAGCCACAGGCATACACCACGCCTCGAGGAAAGATGCAACGCCCAGAAGGGCTTCCAAGCGTGCGACACGCAGGGAACACAAGATTCCTGCCCAGGTATCCTGCGAGTTTGTGGTCCAGAGGCACAGGAGTTGCCATAACCCCCAACCCAACGGCATCACCATCGCCGCCAAACCTTCTTGCGTGTCACATCACAACTAGGGGACTACATCCTGCAGGTTTATTTACACAGAGACCAGCTAAGCGTCTCGGTCAAACCTGCGCCAGGTCTGGGTTTCAGAGGTGCTCTATATTCCTTGCATTATTTTTTAGCGATTCCTTTGCCTGTTTGCTGTCAAGGCAACACAAACCAGCGGCAGCAGCAGCAAGAGCAAGCCTACTCACAAGAAGCGACAACTGCTGTAGCATTCCAAGGCTGAAGGATTTCTGCATCCCACCAAAAAGATTAATCTCTTCTCACCACACCCTTGACCTCTGAGATACCACCACAGTAATGAAAACAACCAGCCTCGGCTTCTTCTGACAAAAAAATTAAGATGGGCTCTAAGGCCATGATTTCATTAGGGAGCTTCATGATAAGTTACAAAGAAAACTTGTTTTCAGCAGAACCCATGCTGTAACAGATTCTGCCCCAGCAAACACCAATTTTCAGTGGTTTTGACCAACAGCTCTTACAGATCACACTCCAGTAAAACAAAAGAACATTTGTACTGATAACACTGCACTTACATCACACAAAGCTCATCCAAAGGGCTCAAAGAGGTTACGGCAGATATGGGTGAGAATTACTGCCCCCATTTTCTCAAGGAGGTAACAGAGATATTAATTAGGATCAATTTCCCCAAGCTATAAAACCTGCCAGGAGCAAGGGGGAGGCAGTGCTCCTGCCTCCAAATGTCACCAGCCACCGCTCCGCTGCTCCCCTGCACACCCAGGTCCCCAAAGGGCTCCAACGGGCAGGGGGCTGGAACACCCCCAGGTGAAAAGCCACCACTCAACAACACAGGCACAGGAATAAAATGTACACATTAGCCATTTCTGATAAGGAGAAATTAAATTTCCATGATGATTTTCCAATGAAAATTCCAATTTCCATTATTCCACTTCACAAATCCATGTCTGTCTGCAGCCATGAAACACTCCATCTTGCTGAACAGTTTAAAAGAAGTATTTTATCCCATAATACTATGGTAACCTTGCAGCCGAATGAAAAGTAACTGCTTGAATTAAAAAAAGGGGTAAGAGAGGCAAGCCTGGATACACGGTTACGCTTCCCCGGGTGAAGGTACCCGGCAGCAGCCAGCAAGCGGCTCCAGTGGGAATTTAACCGTGACTTTCGCAGACAGCGACCACAGGACGTGCTCAAAGCTCTCAGGTGGGTGGAAGGAGCTTTACCTCGATACATCAGAAAAGCAGAGGTGTCCAAAGTGACCATCTCTCAACCGACTGCTCACTTAGCTACAGAAACAGCAGAACACGAACGGCAGAAGGGATCTATGCGGACCGCGTAGGTCACCTCCGACACCATGACTGCACGCTAACGACTATAATGATCTTAAAGATCACGCTAAGTACAATACATACACAAAAAAAATCCTGTAAAAGCAAACGCATAGGAAATGAACTGCCATCAAGCATAAGGAAAGCGCAGGGGCAGCAGGCTGCGAAGGGACTGTGGCGCAAGCGTCGGAGGACAGAAACAGGACTCGCAGATCCCGTCACTCTGGTGCCACAGCTTTCCCAACTGCATTCCTGTTTTGACGCTTCTCTCAGAGTCCCCTGCAGCACACAGAGACACTTCACTGTCTGGAATTTGACACACGCGTCCATGCAGTGAGTGTGTACCAAAGGGGAGCCGGTGTACGCGCGCCCGTTACCAACACGCAACCGAGCGGTGCGAGAGGGAGCGAGTACGGACAGACAGAGGTCATTTCGTGATATTTTAGCATTGCTCTTTCAGAGCTCAACGTTATTGCCATGGGCTAATAGGTCAAACAATATAGAACAGGCTAAACAGTCTACGACAGGTACACGGTAATGCCACAACTCAACAGTACCCACTACTCCATTTGGCAAAATATTTATTTATAATAAATCCGTTCAAAAGCGGTTGGTCACAAAGAATTCATTTTACATTTTTAGGCTGTAACAATGCTCTTGGTAGAAGTAAATAAACTGTCTCTTTTTTTACACAGTGTACAAAAACAAAGAGACGTTGAAATGACAGTTAACAATAAAACACATGAAAACAGAAAGAATCTGTAAGACAAAGGCAAAAGCAATAGGAATCTGTCTGCGCACCAGCACTGCTGCCACGATTATTTACCCGTACAAATCCTCAGTCCCACTTCATTATTATTCCCAGCACAGCTCTTAACTGCAGGTTTATGCTCCAGGAGAGGAATCTGATGCGATGTAGCAGCTCCAGTCACTCTTTCACAGTACTGCATGTCAACACTGGGAATGGTTTCTGATATGATTTAGACTGCACACAGTACTTTAATAGAAAAAAAGTTAATTACTCCCACTCCGTAGTTCCTGGTGGCTTTGATGTCAAATCGTACATCACCCGAGAAATGCCAGGAATCTTCTTAATCTCCGACACCATTTTTAACACAACCTATTGTGGAGGAAAAAAATAATATACATATATATCTCAGAAGAAAGCATATAAAACAGACCTGATGAAAACTACCTGAGAAAAGCTTAAAAAACTTTGTTCATGCTAGTTCTGTTGTACACAAGAAACAGCCTATAGCTATTGGGACATTCATTACCTCTAATTAGGAAATAAAATCAACATCAAGAAAACCTCCAGCAGTCACATGTGGAACTTGCTGATTTTTGGCCCTGATAATAAACCAGGGTGTCGATGGCAATACACTCCCCTCAAGGCAGCAGCTCTTCAGCTGCAAAACTCTTTGTAGAAAGCTCAGGAGGAACACGTGCTGTTCCGTGTTACTATCATCATCTTCAGACTCTTCTCAGACCATCACCTCCAGCTGAACCACGAAACACAAAGCAACCCCTTTCAGAACAAAAAAGGGAGCTCTAAAGGTAAAAAAACCCAAAAAACCAGAAAGAGGCATCCAGAGGAAAAGTTTCCATGGAGAGCTATTCTCCAGAGATCCCAACCAGCTCATGTTAGCAGAAGTATTCTAGATGGGAATTTGCTCATCCTCAGAAGTTCAGCCTCCTCAGAAATCCCCGAGTTCACCACTTGCCTGACGTGCTGTTCTATAGTGCAAGCACAAATTAAACATTACATTGCTCTCCATGGAAAAACACTGAAAGTTTTTAACCAAATATTATTAATTTCCCCACAAATACAGGTATCCTGCACAACCTCTACTATTTCATTACCACATCGTTACCTCGCGTTAACGTGACCATTTTACATTCTGTGGGGATTTTTGTTTGGTTGTGGCTTTTGTGGTGTTGGGTTGTTTGGTTTTTTTAAACACCAACTTGAAGGTCAAACGAATCCTCATTTTATAGAACAGAACAGCTTACATGGTGACTTCACCTTGAGTCATTTCTTTTTCAATGGATAGGCTGCCTTGAAGTAGAAGACTTCAGTTATATACAATTACTGAACAATGCCAATATGCTTTTAAAGTATGTTTAAAAAAAAAGTCAGTTCTGTTCTTCTTTTACACTGCATTCCCAGAGAGACAGAGCACTTGAAACTGGACATGGATAAAGTTTCCCAGAAAAATATGCCTGAACTTGACTCCTGAATACTTTCAGTGACCCAAACAGAAAAGAGCAGGCTCTTGAGATGCTAAACAGCAGGTTCCAGAAAAATCAGAAGTGGAAATCAAGGGCAATTCTGCCATTTCCAATTACTAATGCAAAACACTAATTTCCAAATCCCAGGAATAGCTGGAGTATTCCTTCTCTTTTAATTGATGGTGTTTTGGCTCAACACTGTTGGAAAACCTTTAAGTTTGTCATACCCATCTGCCAGCTTCTCATTTTGTTACAGCTTTTTCCCAAAACACCACTGTATTCTTCCTAATTAATATCATGAGAGAGACAAAAAATGGCAATAAAATCAAAGTCAAGGCACGCAATGAAGAGAGAGGGAAGAAAGTCAAAATGAGTCACCTACAATACTAGCTCATGTTGAAAAGAAAGTTGAAAACCCGTATTACCTCTTCTGGAACCTCATTACCAGGAGTTGCCGCAATACCAGTCATAAAATCACTCGTAATAAAAGTTCGAATAACCACGGATCTTTGACAGGAAGGTTGTTTCTGTAGCGGGTCCCGATCAAAATGCAGCGGTGTCAGTATTATTGGCATCTGGCTAATTTTTCCGGCATAACCTTCAGAAAATAGTAGTACAAAATGCATTAATTTGGTTTAAAGACACAAGCGTGATAAAGCTTCCCCACGTGTACTTCAAACTATATACCAGGAGCTACATTTACATCTTCTGGGATCTTTTCGCTACTAAAGTGGTGCATACACTAAAACTATGCCAACTGACACTTGAGATAATCCTCAGCATTTGCAGGCATGCAGAACAAAATTTATAATCTCTGGTATCCTGATATGCAATTTAAGACCTCCTTTCCTCCCCACGTAACGTAAGCGTGGGGTTTTATCTGTCCCCAGGTAGAAGAAGAGCCATTCACAAGCATCTCTTGGTCTTTGACATACTTAAGAGAAATCCCTGGAGCATCCCTGTTGCTGGTGGCTGATAGTAACTCCCGACCACAACCTCTCACTTCTGTTTTTTGTTAAATATGTCCTTCTGAAAGCCAATACACAGACCCTTCATTTCACCGTTTCAATGATCTAAAAGTGTGAGGCTCAGGTGTTGGGCAGCCGCAGAGCCACTCTGACGCCGATGCGGCGCTCAGCCGCTGCCAGCGCCGGCCCGAGCTGTCGGCACAAGGTGGCTTTTGCACTAAATGATAACTCAGGTCTTATTTTTGGGAGCAATTCATTCACACAAAGCCAAGCGTCACCTAAAGTTAGCGAGGCACAGCAACAGTTTTACAAACACAATTGACAGTGTTATCCTCAGCGTTCTGAGGCTATTTTTGTACGAATGATGGTAAGGCAGCCTTGCACACAGAAGATGTATTTTCAAAGAGAGATATCCTTCGTCACTTGATTTATACAAAATATAGGCAAGCCTGATGTACTGCTTCCCGCACATATTGCATCTTCAAATGTAATTAAGAAAAAAAAAAAAATTGACCCACAGAACTACTACATTCCCAGACACTGCCTGTGTACAGGGTATCGAATGCTCCCTGGATGTTAAGGGTTTGAAGCATTACCGTTGTCTGCTACCGTGAAGTGGCTGGGTTCACAAATACAGCTTCTACTTTTGGTTAAGAAACATAAAACTTCGACAAGTAGTGAGCATCATCACCAGTAGAAACTTAATATTTAGGCTACCATCTTTCCACAAAGCCCCCACAATTTAGAAACTATGTTAAGTTTCTTTACGCAGTTTATTTATTTTGGGTAAATACATTTGCTGATAATCGCATCATAATTTGCTGACGACTGAGATCATCAGCACAGAGAAGTCATTCGGTTCACTTTCAGCTGGCTAACAGCACTTTTTGCAGAAGTTTGCGCTGCAGTGAAGCACCACACTTCTGAGCTTTGTGATGTGTCAGAGGCAAGCCTCAATCTCCCCAAATCCCCTAAAATTCATTCTGCTAGCAGAGAGGACAGCAATTCCCATCCTTCAGCTATCAGCTTTACGACTCACAGAAAAGGCTCTTGCTGTCATCCCATTCATTTATCACTTTTTTGGAGATACTCAAGAAGCCTGGAGATTTTGACAGCACCACTGCAACTATACCCAGGTGGGTTTGCAGGGATCTGAAACAAGAGTCTAATCCCTGGGATAAGGTGAAGTACCTACCAGACTCCCTGAGAATGTTGTGAGCCTCAAAATCAGCTTGACGTAAAGTGCTGAGGACTCCTGTTGTCAGGAAAGTGGGGGTGACGTCTGTAGGAGGTTCTTTCACTGGTGGACCAAACACGTACACAACTCTGTAAAACAAACAGGATGGTCGAGAACCCACATTTTGTGTACACTGAATAAAACAAATTGCCTAAAGACTGCATCTCTTGTATTGCAGTGAGAAAAAAGCATAAGATTTGATTTTGCTCCTCAGCTACTAACTAGAGCTTAATATAACTTCATGCATATATTCTACAAACACGACATGCATACTAGCTTTGGAAGTCAGACATATTATTTTGGTTTGCTAGAAACTAGCGATAGCCCCAATACTACTTAATCAAGAGAATAATAATTTGAAAAAAACAGAAGTACTAACTCCGCAGTATCACAAAGGGTGTTTTTTCAGTTTTATTTTGATATCAGTAGAAGTTAAGATCATTCTAAGAAAGCTACTTAATACGTGCTTACAATTTGTATCTTCTCTCCTAATAGGAAACCACCAAAAAATGCCATAATTAGTAAACCTTATCGTCGATGAATAGCTGTGTTTTCAGTACAGGGCACTAATGCTGCAATTTATAAATCTACATAACTACATCTGTAATAAAGTGTCTTCTGAATTCAAACCAGTCACATCAGCTTTATCTTTTTAATCTCCTTCATTGTGTTTTACATGTTGCAGAACAAAAAGCAGAGTGTAACATGGTCTAACTGGCCTCATAAAAGGATTTACTATGACATATTCACACAAGGTATTAGAGTTTGTAGATACAAACTATGAATACTTGTCTAAAATCCAAAGCAAAAAAATATGCAAGCTACACATTCTGTATTTTTCATTTGTAATATAAAGTCTGCAAGCATAGCTGGGCAGAAGACCAACTATTTCAGTGCACCCCTCAAACTGCCAGCTCCAGTGTCCCTATAAAGAGCAATGAAAGGTTCCAAAAACATCCCCTGGTACAGCAGAACTCCCAGAGATGTGGTTTGCTCAGGAAGGGAGTATTAAATCCAAAAGAGCTTAAAGACGACAGCAAAGCTGTAAATCCAGCACATACTTGGAACCTGCACACGCAACCCGGATTTTATGCCTTCTTTTGTTCCCTCTGTATTTAGTTTAAAGTATCTTGCAATTCAAGATCCCGCCTTTAGAAATAATACCTCTTTCAGAAGGTGGCACTTATGTGACAAAATTCAGTTTTGCTATAAGCAATTATAAGCAGTTTCGTCAGAAAGTCTACAGCCAGGCAAGGAGGATATGCATTCTCCAGAACTGATTTAATACCCAAGCAACTTCAGCTGCTAGAAGAGTTACAGAATCGAGTAGCTGGCAAATGCATACTCACAGGAGAGCTCAGTTAAGATTGAGCCGCCAGCTCTGGAGCGTTCCCATGTGCCATTAGAACTGACAGTCCCACATAAATTCCCCTTCTGACACAAAACCAAACCCCACGACATCAGAACTCATCAACAGGTTTGAAATCTTTCAAAAGAGGTTTTGTATAAGTTACACTGGATGTTGTCTAATCAAGTGCTTAAAAACTGAGGAGATAGCCTATCAATTACTTTTTCTAGCTAGTAATTCCAGAAACAAACCTATGCTTTGATTTGTTGTGTATTTGTAACCTCTGTATGATACACCTGTCCAACATATAAAAAAATATACCATAGATTAAACAGGAGAATGCTTGTGCATGCTAAACTTCCCTATACTGAGGAAATTATTAGAAATAAAGAATTAAAAATACTTACCTGTTTATGTTGTGGCACATGCGTGGTATGAGTCTGGCAAGAAACATAAGAGACTCCCAGTGTGGAGCGTCTTTACTAGAGATGCCACAAACATAACTATATGAACGACAGTCTCCCTATAAATTAAAAAAACAACCAAAAAAAAAAACTGAACATGAAGTTTGCTGCCAAAACAGTCCACAATACTTTCCTGTCCATCCTGCAGGTTACAGGACATTACTCTGTGTCAACATTTAGCAGATACTAAGCTGGTGAAATATGAGAGATACCAAGTGAATGAGAACATACAGAATAAGACAGACCTCTTGTGAGCTAACAGGAGCATACAAAAGGAAAACGTTCAGCATAAAGACTCAATACAAGGTGACCTGAGCAGAGGGATTGATTGTAGGTTGGTATTTTGACGGCACCATCTGTGATGAAGTGCAGAAACCTGCTGATGATGTTGCTGTTTAACACAGTAAGAAAAGCTGACTGCACGGAGTTACAGAAGAGACACACAAGATTAAGCAGCTGATAATAAAGATGTAATTCAATGCTGATAAAGCAAAGAAAGGTAGCTTACAGCTATGACTCCTCACTAATCTGCCAAGTTGCTGCACACAATTCCATGAGAACGCCAGCTCAGCATTTAGTGACAGAAACACAAACCAAACACAACAGACAGCCCACAAAAATTCCAGTGGCATTAGCAAAGGAGCACAAAGAAAGAAAACACTGTGCCACTGCATGGACTCAAATGTTCCTGTATCCTCAACAGCCCACACTGCTCTGGCTCCTCTCCTGACAAGGATCAGGATATAAGTCCATTTGAAGAAGTACAAGAAAAGGCAACAAGGATATTCAAAAGGCTAGGAAGCAGGGTTTATTTGACCAATTTAATTGAGGACTGCTCAGCCTTAAAGGGGCAACAGGATCACAGCAGAGGCTTACAAAATGATGAATGTCATGAAGAAATTGCCTGTAAGTGACCAGCATTACTCAACCTTAATGACATCCTCAAATACAACACCTGGCACGCACTCAAGCGCCTATCCAGACATCTTGACACCTTTGCACTACACCAGCGCTGACAAATGACAGTAACATGGGTATCGCTGTCACCTGAAGTTTATGTTCTCGAGTCAAGCCCTTTATTTTCTGTCTTAAAGCAGCAATTATCATGCTTCACTGCAGCCTGCCACGCTGCTAGGAAGCAGCTTTCAGTACATCCCCAGAATGAATCCATTTACCTGCACTCCCACAGTTTTGATGGGTAACAAGAAGGCATTCAGTGAATGTAGGCTGGTGATCTGCATCAGCTTCTCCTGGTCTTCTTCAGTGGTGCACGCTTTGACCCTTTGGAGCAAAGTATGTGGCTGTGCAATGATACAGAAAAGATATTTTTTAATTACATAAAGCCCCCAAGCATTCAAACAGAACTTACACAAATGCAAATAAAATTATTATTTAAGTAGCTGTTTGCTTAAATTTAGTCCACATTTACTCCTTGGAACTATTTAAAGAATATTTTTCATTTAACAACTCAATTTTAGCCAAAGCAGTTTTATCTGATTAGACTGCGTGTAGTTTAAACTGAAGCTCCCAAAGGCCATAGGCAAAGCTCTTTTCCTATACTCTCTTTTACAAAGCTTTATTTTTCATTTTTGTTGTTTATTTCAGTGCAATATTCTGTTATGCTACACTACAGTTCAGCAAGTCTTGAATCACAAAGGTCATAACAGTTAAGAGATTGAGAAATTAAACATCATTGATTAAAAGCTTCAGGTTTCTCTTCAGGACATCTGACAAGCACGAATTTCTCACTTCTTTAATTTAGACATTTAGTGATTGTTAGGGCATGCAAATCTAGAAAGTTACAATTAATTACTAATTGTAAATTAGTATGTAAAATAATTGTAAAAGTATGTAAAATAATTATTAATTACAATTAATTAATAAAAGGGAGGGAAAAATCTCCAGAAATTCTCACCTGTACAAAGTTTAACTAAAAATTTATTTACTGTTTGAAAGGTATATAAACTTCCATTTTCTGGAAACTGTTTAACATTTGCACCAGTCATGGCATGAAAAATACTACTGTACTATACTGAATGGCAGCAAGTGAGTTGCACTGGAATGCGTTACTCCTTGAAGAGCACAAATAAGTAGTTTTAAACTTTTACCAGCTTAAACCTCATTGTGGGCAACTACAGAATGATCGTACTACTTTTATACACATTAGAACTCAGCAATTCTGTTACCTTCTTAACACTTGCAGAAAAATCTGCAATTATTTTCAAAATGTTGTTTGTTTCAGGAAAGTCTTTGCACACATAAGGCTCTTCAGCACATATCACTCTGATTGCTAGACCAGGACCTGCAATGCAAAGTTGAAAAAAACATTATACTAAATAGCAGGAAAGCTGACTTTCACCTAAAAGTGTGACAGCATCTGGAACAGCCGGGCAATCATCACGTACAGTACACTTTGCCATTGTCCCTATACTTCAGTTGTCTTAACACCCTACAAGACAAAAAAAAAATACCACAAGCAGTTTATTCCAGAACAGTATTTGTTTGGTACATGTAAGCATTATTGACCTACACCTTAAACTGGGTGGGCTGTGTGAAGCTGCAGTCAGTGGTGATGAAGTGTGGCGGATGGCAAAGCAAACCAGCAGGAACCTCCTCCTTCCCTTCGCTAGGCAACTGGGATGAAGGAGTCGGTTATAACACCCACTGGAGTCTCTTGGTTTTAAAGACTCCTGAGGGCTATTTGACTTTTAGCTACTTACTACAAAAGCCCATGTCATTTGCTAGAAATGTCTGAAGACAGCTTCTTGCATTTGGAGTGATGCTGGTGCATTAGCAGCGCAGCCTACGCACTCTGGCAGTGACTACTACACACCCTGCAGGACAATTTGAAAACACGTGGATAGAAAAGCATAACCCCCTTAAAAGGATGTGGGTTTTGCTATGTTATACACTTTGATGTTTTCTGGCGGAAAACTCTTGTTATTCTCCATGCAATCATTTTCAAAACAGCAAATGCCCCTCAGAAAGGCAGGCGGACATAAGTCATTATCTCAAGTAAGATACATCTGACAGCTCTGGCAGCATTCAGCTGCACTTCGCTGATAATCCTTGCTCTGCCTTGTACAACTAAAAAGAAACAAATGCAGCTAAAAACAAACTCAATTATAAATTTTTTCCTTTAACCACTGTACATAATAAAGCTGCTCTCAAACGCTCTTTTCCTAAAAGAAAATCCCGCTTAAGTACAAACTTAAATCCATCAATTTCTTCTATGTTCAGAGGTAAGTTTTATACTCCAACACGCTGCAGGCTGAGTATCTTCTAAACAGTACTGGTGTCATCCATAGCCCCTCACCGAGTAGCACAGACCAGCTCTCATACCTGGGAAGGGATGCCTTGAAACCAGCTCTTCAGGAAGCCCAAGCTCTCTTCCTAGCACTCGCACTTCATCTTTGTGGAAGTCTTTCAGTGGTTCTATTACCTTACCCTTAAAAAAAAAAAGAAAAAGCCATTTACACTCCAGCTTACATATTCAATATGTACATTTTCAATATGTATATTCAATACACTAGTATCCTTATGTTCATTTACCTCTTCTCTTAATTTTCGAATCAGCTCGGTGTCATTATGATGAGTTTTGATGACTTCAGCTTTGCCACTTGCAACAAGAGAAGCGCTTTCAATGAGATCAGGTCTGAGAGTACCCTGAGCAAGAAAAACCTCTTCAGGTTTCAGATTCATTTCTCCAATAACTTCATTGGCAATCTATAAAAGATGGAGAAAAAAAGAAGAGTGTTCAGATCTACTTTTCAGCTATTGAAGGTCTAAAGGTGGATGGTGCAACGGATGGTGCAACAAAGGCTACAGAGCTGCAGAAGCACAAGCAGGATGACTAATTATTAGTCTAACTAATTAACAGTCTAACATAGAAGATGTATCTAGAAATCATATAATTAAAAAAAACCACAACCAAACCAAAACCAACCAGCCAATAGTTATAAACATTACCTTAACAAAGGTGTCACCAATAATTTTCCTTTTTTCTTCAGGACTTGTAGTCATATTTAAGGTCTTGCTGATTCTTTTACGTGGAGTTCTATCTTCATCCGAGATGGGCAGAGTTGTTGTACCGTTATAGAATGAATGAGCTGCATTCACCACTGCATACAATTACAGGAATTTGTTGGCAAAGCCAGTAAAGACTTTCATGCAAGGTTGCAAAAAAATAAGTCTCACTCTATTGCTTTAAAAAAACCAAAGCTCGTATTCCAGTCCTTTAACTACTAACTGCATTAAATAGGGCTGTTCAGTACCTTAAGAATTAATTGTAACAAAAACATTTTATTTCTCTTATTAGTCTACTGTAGAGGGCAATATTTTTCATATTATGAGGCTAGGCAACAGTGTGCAAGTTCAGTACTTGCTTCCTCTCTTAGATTATAATTTACTGGCTTTACTGGAATAGTTTACAGGATGGTATTTCCCCAAGGCCGTTCTGCAACCAAAATTAAATGATGCACTGTTTACTCATGGTACATTATGCCTCTTAACTTACAGAGGCTCTCAATGCAGAGATCAGCTAGGAAGCTCTTTCGCATCTTTTACCAGCACTGAACTCTGTGACCTACAGAAGGAGCATCTGCAGCAAAGGGATTCCCTCCATTTGTTGCTCTGGTAACCTGCCAGAGCCCAGGGTTATTGGTCTACAGAGTGCAAGAATAAGACCTCTCTCAAAACGTACTGCTTCTCAAGTTATTCCAAAACCAAAACCGACTAAAATGCATCTATTTAGAAGCCAGGCGAGGGGGAAAAAAAAAAAAAAAAAAAGCCTTGAAAAAGTAATTTTGGCTATAATAGCATTCACTCACCCAAATGAGCTCACAGTTTTAAAAGGAAGAGATCCAGGACAAGAAATAAAGCCCCAGTGGAGGACTGTTAACCGAGCGAGCGACTGAAGAAAACTGCAATCAAATGAGTTTTGCAGCAGCTGAATCCATCAGCAGAAAAGGGACTGAGGCACACATCCACGGCTTTGCTGAGCCCCAACAGCAGGTATTGGATCTCAGCCACTGAGGAGATGGGTCAGTTCACTGCATGCTCCAGTCAAACAAGCAAGGCTTAATATTTTAGGTTTGAAATTTTGGGAATAAGCCTAGGTTGTTCCAAATTAGCAACCAGTCCGAGAACTGCAAAGGTCAATTCAAATCAGTGAAATAAAATACTAAATGTACATTTTAGGAGACTTGCCACATCATTAGGGGTATCAGTCGTATTTAACAAAATTCTGGTACCTTTAACATGAATCCCAAGTTTTTTGAGTGCCTCCTCCACAGACTGACTCTCTCTTTTGCGCATAAATCCGTTATCTATGTGTACAGCTATGACCTGATCTTGGTTTAGAGCTCGGTTCAGAAGAGCAGTACACACTGTCGAGTCCACACCGCCACTGAGCAAAACCTAAGGATGAGGAAAAGAGGAAAAAAACAACAATTTGGTCAGCTGTCTACAGGAAAAGCGTTAACAAATAATCCAGACACAACTACGAGGATCAGAACAGACTACTGATTTATGGTCGATGATTTGGAAGAAAACAAGAAGTCAAACCACGTATTGACCCAATTGTGCAAACTTTCCAAAAAGAGTTTACCCAAATCATGACAATCCTGCATTTTTCAAGTTAACCTGAGTAACTGTATGCATCAGTGTTTCTGTCGGGCTTTTGCAAATAACCTTTCAGCTAGCTTCAATTCAGTCTGCTTACCAGGACTTTTGATGAGCCCACTTTCTCTTTGATATCTTGAATGCACTGGAGTTCTCTGTTTTCCACTGTAAAGGTACCACTGCATCCCGCAATATCATAAAGAAAATTCTTCAGGATCATTTTTCCATTCACTGTGAGGCTAACTTCAGGGTGGAACTGTGCTCCATACAGTTTTTTTGATTCATTTGCTATGCCTGCATTGGTGCAAAAAAATTGTCATGACAAAAAACCAAAAAACAATTTGGAAGTTTTATTACTCAGTAGTTTGAGTAGCTTTCAAAAACCAAATTTTAAGATCCTACATTTTCCTGTGACAATCTGTGTGTAATGTTTGAAACACTGCTTTCAGGACCAATGTTATTTTCAGTCAGTTGGACATTGATGCAAGAATATTAAATACAATAACAAGTTAACCAAGCTTTAATAATTAAACAGTGTTTGACTTGTACTGTTACAGTACAAAACCCAAACACTGCTCACACTGCACACCACAGTACCTATCTGCCTCTCCCCTGCCTTAAGGGCACACAGCATTTTATTTCAAAGAGAAACAACACATGCAGACATTAAAATAACATAAAATGTAAAAATAAAGTTAAATTTTCTTAAACCACCAATTTAAAAGCAAGAACATTCATCTTAATGTCTATTTCTTTCTTTATTATTGTGTCAGCACAATACACAAACAAACACGTACAAGAAATTGTTCAAAACTATTCACAGCTAAATAATGGAGATATTCTGTTCCCATTTGGTTCTACCTACTGC
>NW_010144469.1:18276-28482 GCF_000699245.1 Pterocles gutturalis
ACCCTCTTTCCTTTAATGAATACTACCAAAAGGCAATTTCAGTATAAAATAAATACCTGCTATAATGTTCCCAGACTGTGCAACCACTTTGAATCCATCAGCGACTTTATCCACGCTGTCGCCGTGAGTGAGGAGCACAAGCTCTTCCTTCTGAAGGCCCCTAAACAAAGATTAAAAACTAGAATAAATTAAAAAGAACAAAGCCCAAACTACCTGTGTTTCGAAAAGAAGCCTTTAGGGATCCCAACAAAAGCACATCTCTACTGACCAGGCAAATTTGAAATATTGCACATGGATTTCTTTTCCAGAAACAGTCATCTCCGAGATGACTCCCTTGGAACCTGCATAAATTCTTGTACGATGGATGCATCCTTCATGCAAGAGGTATTTTATCTTAATTCAGAAGGGTTGGGGTTCCTTCATAAACACACCAATACTGAAGTATTCCCTCTTTGACATGTACAGCCATCTAGAGTCAACCAGGATTCCTCGAGTCCTGCTTTTTACTTCAATTAAGTGAAGTTTTTTTGCTCAAAACCAAGTGTTTTCAGGACAATTTGGGCACCTCAGACTTTAGGCAGAGTATCAAGCTCTGCAGTAGCCCTACAGGGGAAAGTTAATAAAACTGGGACACCAGGTATGAGTAAACTGTTAGAATTATTACAAGGAACTTGAGAGGCACTGATAAACGACCAAGAAATCTGATTTTGGTTTTATAAAACATCACAAAGCAATTTTAAAAGCAGGTAGAAAATTAACGGTTTCAGATTTTCTGTTACCTTTTGGAAATCAGATGGGTGCCAACCAATACAAGAGTAACGCACTGCACAGCAGAAGGAACCAAGAGCTTAACAGAGGTTCTCGTGCTGTGGTACACTTTATGGTGTCTCACTGAAGACGTTCTACTTTGAAATGAAGTGTTTAAACAATATTCCAAGCAAATGTATCTGCATTTCTAGAGCCAGTTGAGAAGTTATGCCTAAACACTTGTTTAAATTAGTAACTTGTTTACTTATGAACACAGCTGCAAAAGTTTTATTAGAAATTATCACGTAAGCATGGGTGCAATGTCACTATTTTCTTTAAAATAAGCTTCTTCTCATCCAGCCACCAATTTCCAGACTGGTATTTCCAATATTGTTTTGATAACTTTAAATGTCTGCGCACCTGAAGAGTGAACACGTGTTATCCAGAGTAATGCTGAACACTCCATCTTCTCTGACACTCTTCTTGTGCACCGTACCTCCAAATACCTTATTCATCATCTGTCAAAACAAAAATATGACATGAACAAGCACCACACAATCTAGTAGCACTTTATACCTCAGTCTGTCTATAACTGACAATGGTTCTAGCCCTCCAGTACCTACCAACCTAGTTTTTCATTATTATACTCATTTAAGGTATCATTTCACAAAATTTTAAAAATTATCTTAAAAATTAATCATTGTTCTGAATTGGGCCTGTTCCCTTCTGCCAGCATAGCTGGGGACCGTTGCCACACATAGTGAGTACCAGAAATCCACAGCAGCAGACAGTAGGTAGAGATTTGCACAATAACGCATATTCAGTAGTGTACACCTACTTGTACTTACAAATGGCTGCTCTGCAAATCAGCTGAGTACCTGAGGCCAGTTAGCATAAAAACAGTTAAGCTGCTGAACAAAAAACTGATTTAGCTATCCTTCAGATAGGCTTAAACTTCTCAAAATCTAGCTCCTCAGAAACTTAAGTCTTCTCCCTTAGTGTTATTTTTGTGCCTCTCGATAACCCTTGCTGTATCAGCAGTACAACTCTCAATCAGTTTTTTTCTTTCCCAAACCTCACCTTCTCGTTTGCAGTTGGATATCTGCATTATAGATTTCAGAAGTCTCAAAATAATTTTTTTTTTCCTTGCAAATAGAACTGGTAACTTAAAATATTTTCAGGGTTTCACCTTCCAATTACTTTAATTTTCAGAGATTTAAGACTTCATTTGAGACCTAGTTTAATATTATACTTACTGAGCTTGACCGATTTCAATCTTTTATAATTAGGTAGTAGTTCATTAATACACACACTTGATTCATTTCTGCAATGCCAGCCTTAAGGAACTCCTGTACTTGAGGCTAGCTAACGTGCTTTTCAATTTGCGTGGCATTTTCAGGCACATTTCAATATAACACGTCTCCCTTCAGAGAGCAGGTCCTCTAGCAGTTCATCTTCCATTAATATCACAAATACAGCCCAGAGGACAGCTGGGGACAAACAGATCTCCCAACAGCACCTGCATGCCATAGCAGATCCCAAGAACTGGTTTTCCTATTGTAAATATCGCCGGGTCGAACCATGGCGCATCTTCTGCATACACAGAGTTTGGTCCTCCAGATATAATGATAGCTCTGCAGGCAAAAGAGAAAGAAAATATTAACTCCAATATTAATTGTTTACTTTAAAATATCTTTATTTGCTTTAAACATTCACAGTCTCAGAACTCTATTAAAATTTGTGTTAGAATATATACAGATCTCCTAACATACAGCTTAACTCTGCTATGCTACAGCTGTCAAATCCAGCAGTTACCAGAGACATATTTCATCAGTTTAAAAAAAATCAGACAGAAACCATCCTAGAAAGTGACTGTATTTTAAATTCCTCGCAGCCAAGCGTCAACTACGAGAGAAGCAGGATGGCTAGGAGCAAACGCAGAGCACTGGCATTAAGATACACATGTATCTGCTGCAGGATGCCTGTGCCATCTGGAGGGGAGGTGCACTCAGACACCAGACTCCCAGAGCCGCCGACAAAACGGCCCCTAATCCGCCCCGATTACAGTGTGACAGCACCAGCAACAGGCTGTGAATGACAAGTCCAACACATGCAGTTAATGCTTCACACTATAACAGAAAATCAGATCTTTTCGAAGGGGCAGAGATGAGTGGCAGGAGGGTGCAGTGCAGGAGCAGCGGGCCGTTGGGCAACGCTTTCTGAGCCCAGCCAGGACTGACCGCGGGCTCCCAGACCTTGGACTCACACACTGTTTATTCACAGAGAACATCAAATCTGGTATTCAGAGAAATGCAAAACAGGATGAGAGAAGTTGCATACGCAGGATTAAATGCATTTAATAAAGCTTTTCTCTAGCATTATTTAGAGTGTTTGTCAGGCAAGTACTGACTAAATAGAAATTTTCTATTTCTAAGCAGCAGAAATGGGCAGTGTGCTTACAACATCTGTCCCACCAGCAGAAATAACTGTGTAGTAATGAGCCCACATACCGAATGCCACCTCTCAGCTGCAGTCCTGCGGGGTACCTGCTCCCCCCAGTGCACGGCTGGATCCCCCCTGCAGCCCACCTCCTCCTCCCCAGCCCAGGCTCCGTGGTTCAAGGCAGGGGGTGAGGCAGGGGGCTGGATGGGGGCACCCCAAAGCACAGCAGCTTGCGAGCTGGAAGAGGCAGCGTTTATTTCTTTGTATGTTGGGATCTACAAGAGAGCTTTGGGATAAGCATCCAGCTGACAGAGGGGTAGTGTTACACTGAACAATCCTGACAACTAGTACCTGCTGTAGGTGCGCAGGCGCCTCTGTTCCAGCTGGAGACGATGAATTCCCTAACCTCAGACACTGCTAGAAAGGGACTGAAAACTCATCATGCCTGGTGTATTGCTGCTTCTGATAATTCCACGTACAGAAGCATTTGCTTAAGTGCCATATATAAAGACCACTATTTAGGATCAATTAAAGGAAATATAGTCACACCTACAAATTGAACATTCTTATGAGAAGTCAAAATAGTTATAGGCTGTCCTATTAAATAAGCGGAGTCTTAAAAATCTGCTTTTTTTCCATACCAATTAAAATCCCACAGAACACAGAAAGGTTATCCCATGTGCCCAAGTATTAAAGAAAATAATTATGAGTTGAGGGTGAGAGAGGAACCTGCACCTTCTCAACCATGCAGGAGAAATTAAAACTAGCACGGGATGTAGATTTTGAGAGTTCTACCACACCACTGTGTCATTTCTCACATACCGTCTTACATTCGTATGAATATACCCTTTTCTGGTTTACCTTAAACCACTGCCAAAACAACCTGACCCAGCTTTGGAAAGCCTGTTTGTGATGGATTAAAGGCACATCAGGAACCACGTAAAAATACCAAGAGGAAAATGCGTGCATTGATATCCCAACGTCAGCGCTCACACCAGAGCTCAGCCGGTGCCAGAGCTCAGCCCAGTGCCAGTAGAGCCCAGCACCGCGGCACCTCCTCGGCCCAGGACCAGAACCAGGACCTTGGGGAAACTGCCAATGTTTACATCACGTTCAGATGGTCATTAGAGGCTGTTCTGAAACTATGAAAATTGAGGAGCTGGCTTTTTAAACACAACATGTAAATGCAATTGAGCAAAATGTTCAGCCTTGCTGCCCGTCTCAAACAATAGCAGAGACCAACACGCAGCGCCTAAGCCCATCCGGTGCACGAGCTGCAACACAGAAACCTGACTCTTCCCTGGACACACAGAATACCTGCCAAAATCTTGCAGTAAAACCACAAACTCATTTTTACAGCAGTCACTGGATAAAGGCACCCAATGGCTGGCGTCAGTATTTGTTGAGCTTTCCTGGATGCAAACGATTAACAGAGACTGTGGTCACAACGTTTATTGACCGATGCGGGTAACCGATAACCCGAAACCACTATCTTAGCCTTGAGAAGTGACCTTTCGAATGGAGAGGTTTTGCCACATTTTAGAGAGCCATTATTTGGAATGACAAGTCCAACAGGTCTGATCAGGAGACTTTGAAGAACCTTCAGCAGTAAAAGGGGAAAAGCTCTTCCCAATACAAACCTGCATCAATACAGCCCAGGTCTGAGACAAAACATCGTTAGTACTACAACCCACACCTCAAATCCAATGCACACGAGAGGCAGGAATTCTTTTTAAGCCAGTAATTAGGCATGGCCACCTTTTAAAGACTTGACTGTTGGAGAATTATAAACAAGAGCTGACAAGAGAAGGGATTTCAGAACATTTTTGAAAAGATAAATTCTTCACACAACAGCTACCTGATAGATGCAGGAGATCCTGGGTTTTCTGTTCTCTGTGTTTTCAGAAGAGATCAATAAGTTCCTATTTGATTTACTAAAATAGACTGTTTACTGGTTCACTAATTATAATTGATTAGAAAAACGCCATTCCATAACAAAGCACTGTCTTATCTGTTGTCAGCACAACCCAGAAGCACACGTGCAGCGTGTTTCTGGATTTGCACCCAACTGACAAGTCTTTGATGATTTGCAGACTTCAGGGTATTTATTTTCCACATGGAAAAGAGTGGCATACGCTGGTAAGCCCAATAAAACAAGAAAAAGAAATGTACAAAGTACGAAATAATTGAGAGACCTTTTCTTGCTGCAACCAACAAGCAGCAGTTACAGTTAAGTTTTTTTCAGCTGCTTCCCAGAAGCAGTTTGGCATGGTTTACCACAATATCTTCAGTATCTAAGTTAGTTTGTTTGTAATTAAACTAAAAAAAATAATTTTTAGAAACTCACAAGACTTGTTTTCTTAATTAATAGCTACCCTAGTTTAACAGGTAAAACAGCAAGTTCATCTAAATTTTTTGCAGATACATATTCAAAATGAAACCTCTTAAATTATACTTACAAATGGAAATGATTAAAATGGCATGAAGGCACTAAGCAGCAAACACACAAGATTTATATTGCTGTACAAGTTTCCCCAGCAGAACTGAGGCATTACTGAGGATAAGCTAAGGATGCAATCATTAACATCATTGCAAAAAAGCCGCTGCACATAAAAGCCCAGGCAATTACCACCGCTGCCGACACGCAGGGCCACCGTCACAGCGAAAGGAGGGAAGGAGCAGGGCGTGCGGGCACAGGCACCGCAGGAACCACCTACCGAAACCCTTGTTCTCGGATGGCAAAGGCTGGCGTTTCCAGGGGGAAGATCTCGGACTGGACGAACAGCTCGCGCACCCGCCGATCGATGACCTTCCCGTACTGCGCTCCGGCATCCAGGATGACGACGGCTCCCTCGTAGTGGTGCTGCCCATCCTTGAGGTCTCCTCCGGTGTTCTCGGGCTGCAAACATCACCCACATCAGCGCTTTAGGACCACACACTGCAGACTGCAGGCTTTAAGCCAGATCTCTCTTACAAGGAACATCTGCAAAGCTTGCTAAGGTTGCCTATATGTCAACTTATGATTAAAATGATAACGACTAGCCGAGAAACTGCTAAATGAAAAAATCCTCACATTTATAAGGACCAGTAGATGTGTCAGCAAGATAAAGGAGCTGCATTAACACATCCCTCCCAAGCAGCCAAATGAACATGACATCCCCAAGCCCACAACCAAACATGGTACAAATTAGGGAAGAAAAAATAAATGCTTATAAGCTAAGGAAGGCAGAGCCATCCATAAATAAGAAGCCATACGCCCTGTTCACCACTACAGCCACTCCAGCTTTTTCTATTTTACAGTGCCACACAAAACTCATCACAGCCTGTGATAATTAAGAGCATGTGCCTTTTTCTCAAGCAAAACAGGACACTGCAAAGGAAGAAGAAAAATGTTTTTCCCCATCATGCTGCCTCATATGCTGAGCTTTCACTTGACATTACCTCCCAGAGAGAATAAAAAGGAGAAATTGAGAACAAATGTCTCTGCTAAAACGATTTTTTCAAAAAAACCCAACTTTTGACTGCAGCATTCACGCAAAGTGCACGTCGGAACAAAGCAAGGGTTCTCTCTGAGCCCATCATGTTTGAATTGGCTGGCCAAGGTCAGTTAGATCTGAAAGAGGGCTGGAAAACACAAGGACAAGTGTCATCTTTTTTAACAAAGACATTGTGGAGAGAGGCAGCTATTCCATGGAAGTGTCCTTATCAGAAGATCTTCAAGGAAGAATATGAACTGAACCACACTGTAAGAGACCACAAAATTCATGCAGAAAAAACCCAGCTGCTTAAAGAAATTACTGACTTTGGAGGTGTTTTTCCCTTAATTTAAAGCTTACACTGTTTCCTTGCCAATGTAATTTGACGAAGGAAAAAGCAGGAAGGGTTTTACTTGGGCAAACACTGCCTCAAAACACATCTTGAAGCTCCTGAGCATTTAAAGTTTGAATTACAGCATGTTGGAGGTGTTCTGCATGTGTGTACCAGGCAGCACATCCTCCGACCCAGGGTCCCAGGAGGTTCTGAAGAAAGCCGGGGCAGCCTGCAGCATGCCGCAGGATTCCCATGGGAGCCAGATAAACACCCCCACGTCGAGCACAGGGCATTCTGGAGGAGAGCATCATCCTGCTGGGACGGATTCTCCCCAACAAACACACAGAAAAGGCTGCCTTTGAGCTTTCTTCCTTGGCTCCAGATGCGCACCGAGCCGTCCCCGCTGCTTCACTCGTGCAGAGTACAGCATCAGGCTGCGCAAAGATCGGAGGAACGCTGTCAGAGATAACTGCATCGACATCAGAATTACTTCTTCATTGTCTACATGGCCCTGGAAAACAGCTGTTTAAGGCTTCAAGTAATAGCTCACTGCCCGAGTTTTGCTGGGAGTCCATCAATACCCTCCCAAAATCTCAAAAGCCAGTGTCTGACCAGAGCTCAGAAGGTCTTTCCTCAGATGATGCTAAGGGCATCTGGGTTAAAACCCCATAAAAGCACTGCATCCATTGAGAAACACAGATCTCCTTAAGTGGAACGTGTAAGATGAGCGCAGCAACACACACCTCACCAGAGGGGAAAAATAAAAAAAATAAAATTATTCAATCACTGGCCTAATAACTGCCTGCTGTCCTTTTCTCCCGAAGGCAGCCTTGCAGCACACCTCCAGCACATGTCCAAGCAAGCCCCATCCCGGGAGCTAACACAAGCGACTATCACCACCCGGCCCGTGTCAGAGGAGTTTTTGTACTTCACTTCTGAGCTACAGTAGAACAGTGAGAAGGTTCAGCTCTGAGGAGAGCCCAACAGAAACACGATCGTAAATCATAAGGAAAAAGAGGATGGAGAAAGGCGGTAAGTCAGTGCAGGATCTGGCTTTATTTACTTAAAGGCACCATTCCAAGGCTAGAGAATTTTGAATCCAAATTTAATAAGGGAAACTTCATTTAATAAGACCAAAAAAAGAACAGATGCTGTTAACACGCAGCCAACATGGCAGTTCAGCTCATGCGTTTGTGTATCGTACGCGTGCCAGGAGCGAGATGAAGAGGATAGCAGACAGCCCAGCTCCTGCAGGGACAGGGTTTATGGAGCCAGCGCCTCTTCCTAGTGGGGATTCTCCAGCTTCTAATAAAAGCTCTTTTTCCCCTCAGTAGGGGTATAACTAGAGTTCCTTGTCTTCTCCTGGTCTATTTTCACAAAAAACTGAAGAACTCGCTGTTTTTGAGAACTGCTGTTGACGCTGGTTTGCCAGCCGTCCAAGGCATTGGGGCAGAGCAGACAGAAACCAGCCTCGTGTCCCGATAGTGGGACTGGAGGATGCCAAGAGAAAAACGGGGAAAAAAGGCTATATGCAGCTAATTTAAATCACAAGAGTCACCCTGAAAACCATGTAATACATGAAGGATTCCTACTGTTCTCTACAACTCATGAGCCAAAGAAAGCACTTTATCAAACCGCTGTATCTCCAGACTGCTGCTCGCCTGCTGTGTCACAGACCCCAGACCTGGAACCAGGGTCCCTGCTGCTCGTCCGCTGTGTCACAGACCCCAGACCTGGAACCGGGGTCCCTGCTCCTCGCCCGCTGTGTCACAGACCCCAGACCTGGAACCGGGGTCCCTGCTCCTCGCCCGCTGTGTCACAGACCCCAGACCTGGGACCGGGGTCCCTGCTCCTCGTCCGCTGTGTCACAGACCCCAGACCTGGGACCGGGGTCCCTGCTCCTCGCCCGCTGTGTCACAAACCCCAGACCTGGGACCGGGGTCCCTGCTCCCCGCCCGCTGTGTCACAGACCCCAGACCTGGAACTGGGGTCCCTGCTCCTCGCCTGCTGTGTCACAGACCCCAGACCTGGGACCGGGGTCCCAACGATCCCCTGAACCATACTGCTGCCTCCGACTGTGCTGCCATGGCAAGGGTCATCCCTGATGCATCATTTCAGCTCTACGACTTACTAACACTGGAGGGAAAAAAGCTTCCATCCATCGCTGCTGCTTTTTTTTTGTGTAAAAAAAAAATAATTACAAGTTCTACGATGAGCTGTAGTAGGAGACCTGCCATCAGGCTTGCACTATTAGCTAAAGGCACCACGTATCTTACTCTTTGGTGCTTTCAACTGAGTTTGCAGGTTCCTAACAGCCCACTTTTCCAGAATCAGGGAATTTTTCAGCATTCCACATACTCACCCGCTCACAGGATTTTCACTAATGCAATTTATAAAGCACATTAACATACAGAACAGTCATATTCTGGAGCACCAAGAAGCACCTCTGTCCGAGCCCTCAGCTCTGAGCTTTCACCCACACTAATAACTTAGGACAAGCCTAAACCTGGAGCCTTGACCTGGTACTTTCAAGCCAGCACAGGTTTTACAAGAGTTTAATTGTTTCCCTGTGGTATTAAAATCAAGAAGATATACGAACACTTTCATTTTTTTTCAACACATAACAGGAAAGTAACTCCTCCAAACTCAGGCAATCCCCGAGGCTGACACAAGAGCCCCCAACCCGTTATCTCAAACTTTAATTTACATAAGTCAGAGGCAGATTTCCAGTGGCTGCTGGGACCTGGCCCCCTGCGGAAATCGCTCTGTTACCCGCTTCCTGCGAGAGCAGGGTTCCTGCACCATCAGCCCCGCGTCGCAGCAGCTCCCCAGGGCAGAGGAGCCCCAGGAGCAACCCTGGCCAGGAAAGGAGATGCTGTGGGTGGTCAGGGAAAAGTGTGTCGGAAAACCAGCAGGGACCAACTGAGCACTTAAAAAAACCCCTCAGGGCCACATTTGCTCATAAACCAGACAAAAAAAACCTCCAACAAGGCTTTTATCCTACTACAGAAGCGGCTTAAGACAACTTACAAGGTTTTGCTTCAGAAGTTGCATTATGGAGAAAAACCTTCTCCTTCACAAAGGCACCGGAGTCACTTTGTCACCCCGGGACACGCTGACACACACGTTTTTTGCCCCCGTCGCTGCGAATCAGGCCGGGACAGGGAGAGCGGGCCCCGCAGGAGGGCTGGCGCGGGCAAGGCTGCG
>NW_010144470.1:0-1364 GCF_000699245.1 Pterocles gutturalis
GAGCCAGACAGGAGCACAGGGCAAGGAGAGTTCGGGGCACACAGGTGGCAGGACCCCAGACACACCAGCTGAAGGTCTGTCCTGTGCCTCGGGGACATTCCGTAGTGCTGGGCAGCTGCCGGTCCCTCCAGCACAGCTCTGAGCTGCTGCCTCTGCCCCGTGCATGGAGCCCAGCAGGTCCCAGAGCTGCAGGGACAGGTGTCACTCCTCGGGGACGTGAGCAGCAGGGCCACAAGGTGCTTGGGGTGGGTACCGTGGCTGCGGAGCGATGCAGAGGAGCCTTACCTGCCTGAATTCCCTGTCACCAGCCCGTGCCAGGGAAGCACTTACCAGCAGAGCCGATGCCTGTTGCTGCTCTGGAGCCAGCCCTGCTGCAGAGCGCTGCAGGGGGGCTGCTCTCCCAGCCCGCTCCTGCACGCGTGGCTCACACCACCGCAGGGTTACAGCCAGCGTGACCTCAGCGGCTCAACATTTCCTGCAGCAGCGAGGAAGCAGAGATCACGGTTCCAGCCCACGAAGCCATGGGAGATGCTCCCAGGCTCCAGGTTACAGCCTGAGGGACCTAGGGGATGCAGTGGAAACCATCTCAGCATCGGGATCATTCTGATTTCTCCAGCACTCGGGGAAATCAGCAGCACCCACATGTCAGCACGGCTGCCAGGGAGCAGGGCTGGAGAAGAGCACAGCGAGATGAGAGGAGACGTATCACCAGGGAGCAGCCAGAGCAGAGCAAGGGGAGACGAGCTGTGAGCTGAGGGCAACCACCGCACAGCCTGGGGACAAAACCCCATCAGGACAGGGACAAGTCAGTGACAGGTCCCATCAACAGTGACCATCAAGCCAAGGCAAGGTGGCAGGTCAGGTCCCAGATCAAGGAAGGAAGTCCAGCGACCAAGCCTGGGCTGGCAGAGCTGGATGGAGCCTCAGGCACCTTCGTAGCTCAAACCAGGGCTGGGCCCGGGCCAGCGTTTAAATAGAGCCCCCCGCCCAGGGCAGAGGTGGGTGGGGGTCTCAGGTGAGGCTGGTCAGGGCAATTAGGGACAACCGGTGCACTCAGGGCCTGACAGCCAAGTCCTCTGGCGTGTCTGGAACAGAGGAAGGCTGGAGGTTCCATGGCTGATGGAGACAAACACCGTACATCCCAAAGATGGATCATGGCGAGGGGCCAACGCCATAAGTAAATGCACGGTGTGGCCATGCGAAGGCAGGGCTGAGCATCTCCCAGCTGTCCAGGATCAGCTCCTTCTCCCCCACAGACCCTCGGGGAGAGCAAAGCGTTCTGTCCCCCCTGCACCTGGACACCCCCAGCAGCAGGAGACCCCAAATGCAGGGGGCTGTGGTGCTGCACAGGGGCGGGGGGCTTT
>NW_010144471.1:0-18580 GCF_000699245.1 Pterocles gutturalis
ATGATTCTATATACGAAAGTACAAATGAGCTAGCCACCGTGACACTGCTCACCACTCGATGACCAAGGCTCAGCCCATTCCCAGCTAATGATCACAGAGAAGGGATAGTCCTGAAAACACAATCCCAATCCTGGAATGGAGATAAGAGCCTGAGTGTCTGAGACCAAGACAACCCTGAGAGACGGGTGACCCAGAGGGAGATGACCCAGAGCAAGAGAAAGGGATGACACTTCCAGACAGAGCCTCATCTACATTCTGGCCATGCCGTGCACGATATGCAATAGACCAGTGGTCAATTTGGGTCTCAATCCTAAACCTAAGGTCTAATCCTGGGCTGGTCACTGAGGCTGTGCTCCCTCCCAGCTTCTCCTGCCCCTGCAGACACAGGCACAGCAGAGAAGCTGAGAAGTCCTTGACTGTCCTGGCAGCAGCTCTGCCCATCAGTGTGTGATCAGCTGCCTTCCCAGCACACATCCAAACACAGCCTCTTTTTAGCTACTGTGAAGAAAGTTAACGCCATCCCAGCTGAAACCAGGACAATGATCCAGTTGTTGAACCGCCCTTTCCCTTCAAAGCAGTAGGAATATCCATATCCTTCAAATCTCCTGAAGGCAGCCTCTGCTACTGTGGCCCTGCACTTCGGCTTATAAGACATCCCTTATTCTTAAACTATAGGAAAAACAGTCCAAGAAGCAAGAAGTCAGCATTCACCACTGCCTTGTGCAGCTCTGCTGCAGGTCCTTGAGATCCCAAGCATCCTGATGAATGCCAATGCATTTGATAATCTAACACCTTTGAGAATGGTCTTAATGTCAGCCGACGAACAAATGCATGGTATTATTTCATCCACCCAGGACACTGCCATACTGCCAGCTATCGGAGCCCTAGGACTGTAATTTTCAATGGTGCTATGACAAACAAGGACAAAATATCCACCATTTACTTGTACCTAGTTATGTTCCCTTGAAAAGTATGTAGTAAATGCTTTCAAAACACAAGAAAGCTTATTAAATAGTAGTATTTTAGTAAATTCTTTACAAAAAAAAAAAATTCAATTCTATTAGAGCAATTGTGATAAACTATCCCAAAGAAGCTATGAAATTACAGAGTTGCTAAAGCTTTATGTATCTTGCTGTGCTGCTCTAGTTTGCTGATAAATGTTACCCATGGTCTCTTAAATCTAATGGATTCGAAACCTATTTCAGGTTATGTTTCTAAACGGAAGCATATTGTAGCATTCTCTGACTTTTAGAGGTAGCAAAGACCAAAACCCATCAAGTTTTGCTCTTACATCTGAGGTCAATCTGACAAATTCACTCATAAATCTGACTAAGAGGACTTGCAGATAATCACACACATATATTTTGAAAAGTTTCAGCGTTCTTTTGTTCCAATATTTACTTTAATTAGCTGTCATGTCAATTGAATTCCGGTATTTCAACCTAGCCCTCATAAAGCAGAAAAATGTTTCTATGCTACTGTGTGTCTTTTAATTATCACTTGTCATGTCTCAAGTTCAACCTCGGAAGACCCAAACACCAAACACTTTCTAGAAGATAAAAGAAACCCAATTCAGGGCTAGTTTTTTGTCATGTAGTAGTTACAGATGCACAGTAATAAATTTAAATGATCAAGTGGAAAACCTTCATATGAAAGAAATCATAAATTCAATCCCTGACTGGGAGGATTGTAACTAAAGAAGGCAGCTACATGAAAAGAAAGTATGGCAGATCAGTAAACTCTACAAACCTACAGTGTCCTATGAAGCTACCATATACTCTTTTCCATTTTTTGGGACCAAGTTAAGTGAAGAACAAAGGACATTTCTGCTGACTTTTTAGTTCATTTTTCATCCTGGGCAGAGGGATATTTCTCCTCTCCATTGACCATGTTTTAGTCACAGTTGTACAGATTTACTCTGGTTTTACATCAATAGAACAAATACAAGACTTTCAGCCTTTGTTTTTTGAAAAGAGAGAGTAATGACAAATTCATACAAATGACTATTAGTCTCATAAAAAATGCAAATCTCAAAGGATTAGTACATTTTTAACATGCCCTAGAATAATCTGGATGCTACATAATTCCTCCATTTTTGGCATGACTTGAATTGAAGATGGCCTATGAAGTAATAATCTATATTTTCTCCAATGAGAGCGGAGATTTATGCTCTTTTAAGAAACTGTCTTCATCAGGGCAGTTAAGTAAATACTCGAGAATACAGATTTTAAATCTCTTGCTATTTAGTTAAACTAATACATATTCATGTGGCAGTGTTCAGTTTTAAAGAAAAACCTGGCACTTTTCATCGTGAAAACCAGCAGAATGTCTTCCGTATCTTTGCTGTAACTCTGACAAATATTTGCATATTTTTATCTGTTTAGCTTCTGCTGAACAAATATATCTGTACTGGCTGCTAGAATTTGTTAGGACTAAATTGTAAAGCAAAAAACCAAGATGCATATATTTACTCAAAATTACTTCCAAAAGAGCGGCTACTTAAATCAAACGGCAACACTTGGAGTGCAAATCAAGGGACAACATGATGGCCACCACATTTTTTTTTCCTTTAAATTAACTGGAAATTTCAAAATTGAATACTAATCTACCTCTAACAGGTGCATGTATATATAAATATATATATGTGTGTGTGTGTTAATCTTTACGTATCAGCCATCATTATGGCCCTCTACCAGGCATACAGCACTCTGTACACAAAGGATCTTGGGTTTGCTGAACAAATTGCATCTGGGGAAGTGAGAAAATAAATCCTTTTGCCATGCTTGAATGAAGACATTTGCTTTTTGCAATTATTTGGGCAAATTCAAACAGTAAGTAGTCACAATTTACCCTAGTACCCTGTCAAAGGTAGAACAATAGGGCATGTATGTATCTAAAGTGGTTCTATATGCAAATAAATTAAATTGCAATAACACTTGCAGAATACTACCACTTTGTATTCCCTATGCAAGTCATCCAACACACGGAGTAATCACCAGTACAGCTGTATAATTAATGGAAGAAGAATGTCCTTTAAACACTTACTAACTGTAAATCTAAGCAAGTTAAATATTAACGAACATTACGATATGCATGTAACAGAAGGCGAATCCGGAAAGCCCAAAGCAAAACTAAAGAGCAAAAAATCCTGCAAAGCATCAATTACTAAAAGCATAGTAGAAAAGAGACGGATACAACGAGGAATGAAGAAACAACGTATTTTTTTTTTTAAAAAAAGCACAATTTAGAAACAACTGTTGGGGAAAAAAGGTTATAATTCTCCTTTTTTCTTCTGATTTCATCAGTGAACATTGCTGTTTTCAAAGGCTCAAGACAAGCATTTGATTGTGGCAATTAAAAAAATGGATTCCATTGAATCGAGTCTGGTAAGATACTCAGTAGGTTCATTGCCCAAATAAGTCAACTTTTCTACCTTAAGGCAGGCCTGAGGGGAGAAATAAAGCTTTACTTCTCATTGCAAAGAGCCATTTCAAAACCATATGGCAGAGGTGCCACCTGGGAATAACTCCCTGTGCCCCACGTACCTGATTATCAGAAGCTCCTGCTACAGTCATATGCACAGACGAGGTATGAATGACCTTGTGAAGTATGGAAAACATAAAAAGAGGATGACAGCAAAGCTAGAAGACAAAGAGAAACAGATGAGACTGTCACCTGTAAAACTGCAATGCCCTGCAATGCAGGAAGATAAAAATCCAGTGCTTGGATTAGATGAAAAAGTTCCAGCTGCAGTCACCAAAAGACTTACTGAGCTATGCTTGGGACTGGTAAGGCTTTTCCTGGGTATTATTTTAATTGTGCTTACTTTCACATAAAGTGGTGGGCTATAATCTGTTCCTCTTTCATTTTCCATTGCAGCAATTGCAATAAACCTCAGCACTGCTTTACACACCCTGTAGTCTACAATACAGCTATTGCACCACTCCAGCAGCTCTTTCATTTCCATCTCTCCCTTCAAAAACACAGTTTTCTCTTTAAGCAAAGAGCTATGATTGCTGGATGATGGATTCTGTACTCAGCATCAAAAACTGGTTGGGGATCAAATCCAGAAGTTCTGAAGAGAAATAAAAATTGCCTCCTCAGACCATGAAAAAAATGCAGGTTCTTAACTTTTCCATAAGCTCTGATCCCATAACTGGGATCGGCTGAACTAGATTTTCTGACTGATTTTGGCACTTGCTGACTCAAAATCGCAATTATGATGTTGTGAGTAATCTTTTTTCCCCCTCAAAGCTCTACATTTGCGTCTTATGATGATTGCTGTCTTTGATCAAATACTTGGAAAGCTTCCATGAAGAGGATCGAACTAGGAGGGAAAACAAAAGAACCTGCAGCAACACACAGTTAACAGCCAAAATACAGAGAAACACACTGAAAAGGCCAAACTAGATTTTATTGGGCCATTTGTCTATGGGGATATCACATCAGGGAAGGTCTAAATGTATCATATATGTTAGAGGTTTCTTAAGCTGACAAGAAGAGACAAAAAAAAAAAAAAAGAAGAGTGAGGCCAAGAGATAATTTTTGCCCATTAATGTTTCTGAGCAAGCAACAGCAATTCAAATATACTGATACTTTTTTGGATCCTGGGGAATGAAGAGACAGTTAGATTATTAAACCTATTAATTTATATTCACAAAATACATTCCCATTACAAGTCGTTTCTAACCCTTTTTGGCCCCATGGCTATTACAAGAACCTCTTTAATTACTTGCCTCTTTTGCAATAAAATACAATTAAGCAGTACTAATTATTTGACACAAGATATTTTAAGGATGGAAGAGGCTAACCAGTTGCTATAACAACATAATTTAATGAACTTGACTGGCAGCTATTACAGATTCTCTTCCCATGTTTTGCACTGCAGCCCCACTTTCAAATCTATCACCTTTGCTGCAATTTGCTATTTTGTACCCACAATAAAATAAGAACATATTGAATAGAGGAGTGTTGAAAGAATTCATAAAACCATCAGATTGTCCCAGCATTTCACACTTCAGGATGATGCATAAACATTAAGCAATTAAGCTAGAGGTGGGAAGGCTAGTGATTAAAATAAAGAACCTATTTGGAAACAAGTTCTTCTTCTGAAAGACAGAAGTCTGGGATAATGTTATAAATTAAACTAGACAAAAGCAACACCAAGCCAGTCAGTAACTGGGGGGATGTTGTACAATAGAACAGTGACTTCTCCGTAATATGCTAAATATACCATGATGTAGAAGTATTTCTTCAGAAATATTGCAACAGCATTAGCAGGCGTCTAGGAAAAAAATAATTCAGGACAGATATTAGAAAACTATAAAAACTCTTGAAGTTTCTGCACATGATTCCAGATAATCTTCACCGTGTGCCCCAAAAGGATGCCTGGTCACAGAGGGAAAGGGGAAGCTAAGAAGTTACCAAGTCAACAGCAGAGCAGCTTTAGGGCAGTATATCATATGATAAGATGGTGTGACTTCAGGAGCACTTTGCTCCAGCTTACAGCTAACGCCAGTCACACTGTTCACCATTTGAATTTGGCCGGTCACTCAGATTCAAGTTTTATTTTTAACACAATGAAAGGATGAGGGATTCAGAGAGGTGCTCAGCTTTTACAGACACAGAAACATCATTCTGTAAAGAATTGCTTCTATAATTTTGAGTGCAGAATGACAAAGCTTCACAGAACCAGAGGTACTGTTTCATTCCAGCAAACAGATCTATGTTGTTCATCATAAAATACAAGTAACATATCCAAGCTTTGTTACCTTTTCATTTGAGTTACTGGATACTCCAAATTAAATCTAAAGCTAACACAGGGTATTCCTGTTTGTTTTCAGCCAGTAGCTAAATCATTTCTAGAAAAGGTTCAGCTCTAATCATTAAAACTGATGGAAATCAATGGAATTTTATAACTCTGTTATCTGTCACCTTCTATCTTCTCTTCAAAGGCATTAGGAATAGGTTAAATAAATAACAAAAACACTGCAAAAATTGTGAGGCACCTAAGGTAATGCTTGATAGTAAGATAGCTGATGGTGTAAAATTTTTTAAGTTTTTCTTTGGCCATAAATAGCCAACTAGAGAATCTCTAAAATCAGCATTTATGAAAAAGCTACCAGTCGCTGATCAAGGCTTTCCCAGCTGGAGCTGACCAGTAAAGGGGTCTGGTTAGTGCACTTCCACAGCCGACAGAAGGAAGTCTGATCCTCAGCAAGCCTCCCAGATGATGCAAAATAGAACTGGACAGCAACAACCTTCTTACAGAAAGTCAAAGTGCCCCCCAGGGCATTCTTTATGCACTGCATGTCAAACTCGGCTTTATTTCACTAACAGAGCATTAAATACATCAAAGAAAATGCTGATGAGTGACATTCTGGTACTGGCCGTCCCAGCGGGGCACGTGGGCAAAGAGAATTAAGTAATTTGTGGAACGCTCCCTAGCTGAGCCAGGTCAAACGCAGCAGAGGACCTTGTAGGAGTGAATACGTGGGCTGTTAAGACTGATGTGTCAGACCAGCCAACGGTTGAATTCCAATATGATTTCAGAGGAAATAAGAAGCTACTTGGGAGGGCACACTGGAGTCTAGTGGTCACACTGTTAAAAACTCGTTCTGGGACAGCATTAGTTGCTGCATTTGAACTATCTGTACATCCAAATACTGGGCTGAAGGAACTGCATCCTGTGGTTTGCAATTGACTGGTTCAAAACCAGCCTGCACAGCCTCCAAAGAACTGACTGCCAAAAATATCACGTATTTTAAATTAAAACATTTAGAAAACAGTGTCTGAAAGACATACTTGAGGATTTCTCTCAGGGAAAACCTGAAGCCCTATTAAAAACAAACACACATCCTTCCTCACACTTTTTGATCACTCAAAATGGTAGTCAGGACAAATTTTCTGTCCTGTTTAGAATGTCATCAACAAATATAATTTGTAAAGCATATAAATTGCACAAAAAGTTATAGGACCTAAAGCTGGATTCATACAGGAGACCTGAAAAAGTCAGAAGCAGTACACAACTATTCTTATTTATCATTTGGATGTAACAATCCAGATCTGATAAACCATGATTCCTGTTTTTTCTTAGATCTAAATTTCTATTCCTCCACATCAATTACCAAGATAAATGTTCTTTTTAAAAAAATACCCATCATCAAAATATATAAATATGATACTGACTATAACGGTATATATAGAAGGCTGAGAAACACAACTTCAGCGCTTCTCTCTCTGATTTGCACATGGCACAGCAACACAAAAATTGCATGCTAGCTCTCATCCTCTAACACACTGAGCACTGCCGTGCAGATGGTGGAGCATAGATCCTCAAACATTTTCACAGGTTTCACTTCCATTCAGATCCTTCATTACAGAAGACTTCAATAAGAACTAAGTGCCCAAATGCTTTGTGCAACCTGGCTTGCAGACTCTAGAGTTCGTATCTAAAATGACAAGGAAAAGAGAAGGCTCAGGTCTTCCGAGCTCCAAATCTATCATATTTTATTATAAGGATTGGTAAGGGACAAAGTGGTCACCTGTCATGTCATTTAAATATACCTACAAACTTAAAAAAGCATTGAAATGAATAATTAAGAAGGCCATAAATTTTGCACTAGCCACAAAATGAATGTGCTTTATGTTTTTCAAATAGAAGAGAAATGTATATTTCATTACAAAACAACGTGGATTGCTGGTGGCAGTAAGAGCTGGGTTTGTGCATTATTCACCATGAAAAAATTCATTAATTCAAAGATTGTCTGATGGTGTTCATGCCCCTCTACAATGCTAAGCCTGGGGAGGAGTGAAGGTGTTTCAAACTCAAAACCTGTGTGTCACTTGCTTTTGCTGGCAGTGGAACGCTGGGAAATCACTTCCAGTTACATGCTGGTCTGGGGTCTACAGCGGGACCAGCGGAAAGAGTATCGCAAAGCTACGGCTCGTGGGCAGCGCTTCTGAGGTTCGCAGCCTGGCCCATACACAGGGAAGAGCTGCACGAACATTTTGCGAGATCTGAGCGTTCCCAAGATCAGCACCCAAGGGCCTGTCAGACAACAATTTTCTGCTCTCCATTTTCTGCCAGGAGGTAACTGGGAGCAGGGCGTGGGGTGTAGATTTAATTGTGAGCAAGTGAAGTTACAGCAGTGGAGGGCATCTACTGCTTTAGCATAAGGAGACTCACCAGCGTGACCAAAGGATGTAGGCATCCACCTCCTACTAAGGGCAGTGGGAAGCAGACTGCAAGTAACATTGGACACTGATGCATCACTGAAAGAGAGAACAGCTGTTGTGTGAACTTTTGCCATAATCTTATATTTCTGATGTCTGACTTCAAATCCTCTCAAGATGAAAATAAGATAGCAAAGTTCTGCACTGAATAAGGCTTTTTCATCAAATTAGTACACATAAGGACTTTCTATCTGGCAATAGTGAGTTGCTAGTTTTACAACAGAAAGAAGTAAGCTACAGCATTTCACAAATACCTGTCTGGTGACCTTTGCTGGTAAACCTATATTCATAAACATCTGAAAAAGGAGCAATTAGCAAAGGTGCAAAATTTGCTGATCATACAAAAATATTAAAAGCTGAAACAAGTTGCACAAGTTCACAGCAATGAATTATGTGGCAGTAAAACGGCAACCAAAACCTGACGCCAATAAACACAAAATAATAGTTACAAGAAAAGTAAAGTGCTGGTTCTGAGTAAGCTGTTATCACCCAGAAAAATGACCCTGGTATTTCTATAGGTGGTTCTCTGGTAGCATCAGCCTAGCTCCCCAAAGTTGCCAAGAAGTCAAACAGAATATGAAAAATTGTTTATAAAGGATGACACAGCCATGAACTACAAGTGATAAACTGTTTCACTCACTTTATAAAGTATCCTGGAGTTCCCAGCTCTGCTGCTTGGAAGCCTATCAAGTCCATTTTAACAAAGTACACCTTCAGCTAAGGGTCACACTGAACCAGACTCTGACCAATCCCTAGCCAATGCCATCGTCTGCTACACATCCCCTTGAATTAAGAAATAAATAACAAACCAGAAATCATTTGTATAATTTGCCCGTACATGCTGCAATCACTTAGGTGAATGTTAAATTTATCTTGGCTTGAGCACCTGTTTCAATGTTGTTTTCCCATGAGCCAAGTAGGTGCCACTGCAGTAGACGAGAGAGATATCTCAAAAATGAAAAAGTCTCAGGCACAATTCCATTAGTCATGGTTTAATCTGCATATGGAAAAAAGCACTAATACAACCTGTCAATCACCAGAAAAGTTTGTGGGCTGGAGAGGAATTAGAAAAGAGGAGATGAGATACTGAATCATATTCCAACAAGTGCTCATGTGGTCATAAACCTTGCCAGCACACATACCAAACTCCAAGGTAAATCTAAGTATGTTAATTGTATAGTATTTAGAAAAGCACTAGAAATAGAACCAGGTTCTTAATTTTAATTGCAGCAGACCTGGCATCTTAATGACATAATCTGAGAACTTGATTGTACAATATACTTAAAGGATCAAGGGTTTTGAAATTTGGTAGAACAATTGCTTTTTAGAAATACACACCATGCCAATATGCTGAGAAACACCTCAAAATAGAGTAAGCCCTGATTTGTCGTTTACATATGGGTTCTGTAACATTAACTGGTCATTAAACATAGAATCGTAGAGTGGTTTGGGTTGGAAGGGACCTTAAGCTTCACCTGGAATAACAGTTTTTGCATCATCTCTAACTTGTGCAGATTGAGCAATGTAGATAGAACAGGAAAAAGAACAAACTCAAACTATGCCTTTTTTGTAAAACTGAAAGATTTCAGTGCCATTCATTTTCTCCATTTCACTACAGAGGTGTAACGAAACCCCAGTGTTTTGAAGCCGCTTGTCATTTTGTTTGAGTGAAAAGAATAACAAAATAGTTAACTATGTAAACATAGAAAAGGAAGATCTTCAAAGCAGAGAAATAGGATTTACAAATGTAATCCAAATGAAAACCACAAGTTGGACAATCAGTGCACCTCATGTTTCTTTTCCGCTTTTGTAAGCACATTTTTGCTGTTTAATAGCAATTTTAAAACTATGATGCATGCAGTCTGTCTCCTCATGATGAAGTGCAATATTTATAGACTTAAACAAAAACGGACTCCAGAACTTTGCAATGACAAACTGCATTTTGTGCAAGTAACAAACAGACATGTCTTCATTTGCTTCTTTTGCATCTACGCCTTTGCATTGCCATTCCATCCATGTTCTGTCCAAAAGCAACATCACAGTAAGCTTTTCCAAAGCATTTTCTCATTATTTCTGCAGCACAGGTCATAGAATGTGCCCCCCGCCAATAAATCTTTTAAATTTCATTTCTCCAAGATGCATTTCCAGCAACTACCTCTGACAATTCAGAGGATGTAACTAAGTTATGAAATTTGCTTAAGATTATGAAAACATCACATCACTCAGGGTACACTGACCTTTGCAGTTCTCTATCAGAGCAACATCTGGTCTCCCAGGTCACAAGCAATAAAGAACCACTTGCTAATCAGCTACTCAGAGGGAGCAACCTTAGAGGAGGGCCCGCTACACAAGACAAAAATCACTACGTTCACATTCTAACAGGCTCTAAATACATGAATGGCCTTTGATCCTCAGACAAGGCTGCCTGGGAAAGAGACATGAAAAGAGACAAAGGATAATAAAAGGAGGGTTTACATAATGGCTCTTTGGGGAGAAAACAGCAAAGGGACAATTTTATTCTTTTTTTGCTAAGCTGAAGAGTAAAACCATAAGAAATACACACATACTTATTATTTTGCCCTCTGTGTGTTTCTTTTTCTAGCTAAAATGAAGAGCGTTGGTTTTCTTGGACCCAATTAGCAAGTCCCAGGGGGTATTTACTTTTTTGTTTTTCCTGTAAGTGTAACAAATATCATAAAATTATAGAACGGTTTGGGTTGGAAGGGACCTTCAAGATCATCAAGTTCCAAACCCCCTGCCATGGGCAGGGACACCTCCCACTAGCCCAGGTTGCCCAAAGCCTCATCCAGCCTGGCCTTGAACCCCTCCAGGGATGGGGCATCCACAGCTTCTCTGGGCAACCTGGGCCACTGCCTCACCACCCACACAGGAAACATTTCTTTCTAATATCTCATCTAAATCTCCCCTCTTTCAGCTTAAATCCCTTACCCCTCATCCTATCACTCCAATCCCTGATACAGAGTCCCTCCCCATCTCTCCTGTAGCCCCCTTTCAGCACTGGAAGGCTCCTATAAGGTCTCCCCAGAGCCTTCTCTTCTCCAGGCTGAATATCTGTTAAGACAAACTGTAAAATGAAACTGTACAACAGGAGCTCAGGGAAAGTCTGTGCTAACAGTGAATCTGGAAAGTCATGTTGCACATGCAGCAACAAACCGAGTGGTGCTCGTGCCGTCACTTCCACTGCTTGCCCAGGCTGCTTGTTTCCAGCTCCTGCAAAGAGCTTCGGAGGTAAGTCCCAACTGCAGAAATATAATTTTTCTATTAAATCCCTGAGGAAATCTCACCTCATTAACAGCATTAATTACATTAATTAGAACTGCTGCAAGTGGACAATAAACATCTCAACTTATCTCAAAGAGTGAGCTGTTCTGGAGAACTGATCTGTGTTCTCATTCTGTTTCACACGAACAGGCCAATGCAGGTGTATTTTTCTTTTACCCCAACTAGCCACTCATTCCAGTATTCCTTGGAACACACACACACACCCCCCAGATAAAAGATTTGGTTACAGCTCACATTAAAAAGTTTAAGTATTTGACTGCACAGCAGATGGAGGTGTAATTACCACCAAGGGTAATTTTACATGCTTCACTGTTTTGAATTTAGAGAGACTTCAAAACAAGACAGACCTGCTGAAGCCAAACAAATCCAATACTTTACTGGTTTACCTACAGCCACTGTATTGGTCCTGTTCATCCTGCAGATAAGTCTCAAGCTGTCGTAGTAACAGATTTCACCCCAAACTTCTCTTAGTAGAGTGGCTTTTATTTATTATTTATTTATACCTTCAATAGGCTGTGATGGTTACAAGTGTGATTCTCTTCCTGAAGTACTCCTCATCTGGAAAGTGAGAGGTTTTTTTGTGTAACTGTGTCTTTCACATAGTTCACACTGGGAGTGTTCGCTCTGGTAGCTGTACCTACAAGTATTTTTAGTGCCAATTCCAAACGTTTGAAGACTGCAACAAGTCTTTAAAAAGCATCCAAGGAAATATTTACAAAAATACTCTGAGATCATCAGTTACTTTAGGTGCAGAAAGTTTCCATTAGAATGATGTACCAATGAGGAAGATAAACCCTCCAGAATGTGAAACACCTCTGTATTAGAGACATACATTATATACGAAGCCTACATTTTTGTGCAAGAATTTCATGTTTCAACTCTTAATGTATGGGGTTTACGTTACATTGAGGTAGGTGCTTTTCAGGCATAGGGCTAAAAAGAGGATACGAATTAAAGAAAATTATTTTCTGTCTTTAGTGCATAATTGGGTGTGCATACACAGACACACAGGATCCCAGCAATTTCCCTGAAAAACAATCTGAATTTTCAGCTGAACTAACATTTCAGTAATGGTATCACTGAAATAACAGTGCTGGACTAATCACAGGTAAATGTGACAACAGAAATTTAAAAACAAACTATTAACACTGACACTGTTTGGAAATTTGGCAAGAACCTCCCAAGAATTCACACTTATATCAATCACCCACTTGGAATTCTAGACACCCAAGTGAATTTAGCCTATAACAGTAAGACTGGTTAAATACTTCTTGAGTTCTTTACTATGTACGGTAGTTTAAAACTTTAAGCAATAACTTATCTTTCAACATTTTACTTTCTCCAACTTCTTAATCCTTAAATATCTCCCTATTAGCCTTCTACTTATTTATCCTTAAAAACCAAAAATGCCAGTATGTAACATTAAAAAAACCATTTTGATTGAGAAAAATAACATTCAGCCAACCAGATAAAAATATAGGACCAGGCAAGTTGTTATTAAAGCCCTGTGTTTTCAAACAATGTTTCCCCTAAAAATAGTTTTGTATCATATGGAACTCCAAAAAACACCCCCCCCACCCCCTCAAACCTGCCCAGTTTTCTTTATCAGCTTTTCTGTGGTTGTGCTGTGACTTCATGGCTATAAGTCTCATCCTTGGCTTAATGACATGGAAAACTAACAAGATGCTCCCAAACCCAATTATTTAGAGCTTGCTTTATCTGCTGAAGTAAATTTTAAATATTACCTAAACTACCAGAATTTATCTGGAATGATGTCTCCACTCTCACATTTGGCATACAGTCCACTTGCTCCTTCCATAATGTTAGAATTAATAAGTACTGGTTAGGATCCAGCCTGTTAACAGCAAGATTGATCCACGGGGTGTTTTACAGCTTGTTAAAAGTTTATTAGCTATCACAGATCGTCAATAAAAACTGTTTAATCAGCTAATTGCTACAGCTGCTGCTGTCAGTGATGCTTGTGATTCTTCCCATGTATACAGCAGCATCTACTGAACACCACCTGTCTGATATTCCTTTTACAGGAGGCTCTCCATTTTCTGTACTCTGTGATAATGCCGCAGTTTTTACCTCTTAACAGTTCCTACAAGAAACGCTGCATTAGGTCACAGCTGCAGTCAAAAGAATCATGTTAAAACATGTGGAAAGTTATAAAATTAAAAGCCTTTCAAATGCCTTGGTTTGATAAGTAGCAACCTCAGAAAGTCAAGTTATCTGATGGGCTGACTAGGGATTGCTACAGCATCTTTGTTCAAGCCTTTATTGCAGCTGTTTCACAATCTCATGTGGCTCAGCAAGTATTTGCTGTGAAAAACATCTAGCAACCAAACATTTGGCCAGCTGGAATCATAAGAATGAGGGTGTTTCACAATTATTATTAGATACAATGTCATTTTTTTAAGAATTCTACTTCAAGAGGTAAAATTATCATCTTTGATGTGCAGAAACTTTTCATTTTCTCCAGAAACAACTTACTCTGATTGCTTGTAATATGGAAGTTGTGTTGAAATACATCAGGAGTGTATTTTTACTCACTAAAACAGCTCTGAACTGTTGCATATGAACAGCTGACTGCCACGCTGTACCGCAGGTGTCTGTATGAGACTATCAACTCTGCCAGTGTTCTCAGAGCAACCCAGAAAGTCAGTATCACATACGGAATATCATCAAGATTGCGCTGTTTAGAACCTGTCGAATACTGTGTAAATTGCCGGGTTTCAGACCTACCCTAACCAAGCACAGCTATTTTATCAGTTTGCATTCTGGGCAACAGTGCCCGGGCTTGCACCAGGGAAGAGCACAGGCCAGGTATTCTTCTGAACCAGGGCTATACTTGCAGAAATTCCTAGGAAGCAAATGCATATAGTTTTAATTATTCATTTATTCATTCACCTGTTCCTTCTGTAGATGCTTAAGCACTATACGCCTGAATAGACAAAGCCCTCGAGCACTGCTCTAAAGGAGGGATTTCTACATTACTCCTCCCTACAGGTTCTGAGTGCAGAGCAGTCACATTAACAGCGAGAACAGCTTGTTATACCTGGGAATTTATTTATAAGTGTGCAAAATGAACAAAGGGAGGGGGATGTTTTTAGCAACAAATCCCTCTAGACCTTCCAATGATCCCACTGCCGAAGGGTATTGTAAGACAGCAAAACACGCACACACACACAGAGGTGTAATTCCAGTTATTTTTCTAGATCCTCTAAGGTTCATTTTAAAACGCTATGCACCTTACGGAGCAAAGTGGTGCATTCCTGACATTCATATTCCAAAGCCAGTGTTATACACAGTATATTCCATTTTACTTTGCCTTTTAGTACCAACTTGATATCGATAGGACAAACAACTATTACACTCTGAAATCCAGCAACACATTGTCTTTGCTTGTTGAACAACAAGAGCGCAGTTACGACAATCTTTCTCTTGTAACTTCTCCCTGCCCTGGATTCTGTGAGATGTGAGCACAATAGTTATGCAACAGAGAGTATCATCCTAGCAGCTTGTTCAATCTGCTTGCTAATTATACAGTAAGTGTTGATCAACGCTGAAAGTGAATTAATGCATTACAAACACACGACACGTATCTTAAGCTATTATTAAGTCTACAGTCTTCTGAATAATGAATGAAGTAACAGAGAATTTTAACCGCAGTTCAATGGGATAATCACTTTTCAGAATAACAGTTTATGGTGCGAAAGCCTGGGAGCTTTCAAAGCCGGTATGAGCTTATCAAGTCATAAAAAACTAGGTCAACTGCAATTCATATCACTGTTTTAGAGTCCTACACATATCACTTTAGAGCATCTCTACAAATAAATGCAAGTATTCAACTTTTAATAGTGTTCCAATATTTCTTACCCTTCAAAAAGGCATCTTGCAAGCCTACTTACATAGAGCAGCAAAAAAATAGGAAGAAAAGATGTAATAATTACACATACGATCAGCACTGCCACCTGTAAGTTATAGATAAAAACAGATCCACTTCTCAGTGCTGAGCTGCTGCTTCTACTCCAGACCCTCTTATACTCACTTTTTTCTGATAATTTTCTAGAATTCCACCAGCGCAGTGTACAAATTTGCAAAGATCCTTACAATACTAATTCTGCGTAGACACAGTATATCAGAACCTGGAAAGAGAATACTGTTTACAGTTTTGTTTCTCTGAGATTTGAGAAAATTCAGTCTCAGTTCTGTGTTTGAGATACACAGAAATTCCTGAAGCTCCTAGGAGCTGTGTTGGTGGCTAGATGCAATTTATTCCGTGCACGGTACCAATGTCATAGGGCACTTTTTGACAGCTTTTGGGATATTCCAGTCAACCAACATCCTCTGCTCTATCCAACCAAAATAACTGAAAAAAAAAGTTGCATAAGAGAATTTAAATCTGTTCACAAAATAAATATTAAGATACAACGTATCCTGAAGTTTCCTTTCCCCTTGTGTTGTTTCCAAGCCTCATAAGTCTCCTGGATATTCACAGATATGCAAAGCTTTCAAAAACAAATTGAGTCTCAGCTCCTGATTATAGCACATCAGTACTGGGATGCAAATAATTAATAAATTCCAAAGCAATATGATGGTCAACAGAGCATTGATAAAGCCGAAGAAAAGGTCATAGAAGATGTATGGCTGTACGCAAGGTTGAAATCAGAAAATATCTAATTGCTTTGTGGGGAAAACTGAAGGAGAACAAAAATTGAGAAAAACACATAACTTCCATTGAAAGTTTTTCATCTAAGACAGAGTCAAGAGCACATGCCTGCTATGCACCAAAGCCTATGGATAAGCTCCGAGCAGAGCTCACAGCCACTGACTGTGAGGTTACATTGCAGTCCATCACCTGCCCTTTTAGGGCAAAAACCCTGAGAGCTTTGTGATTTCCAAAATCTTTTACTAGGGAATGGAAACCTAAAAACAAGGATCCTGACAGATGGCATCTTGAGACAGAACAGCCAGCCTTACAGTATGCGTCAAAATCAGGGTTCTGTCAAACTTCAACTTTTAAGACTAATTTCTTAAAAGCAAGTTTTGCCAAATTAGAAACTAAACAGAGAAAATTTTCTTCTAAAGTAGCAGTCAGCAAGTCTGATGAAAGACCATCCTGAACCTCTTCTAATACCATCTGTTAGTACCAGACGAAGATGCGACTACTGGGTTTACGCTGGCAATCATCAGTATGTTTTCAGTTGTACCTTGATAAACCCCACACGCTGGTTAACAACACAGACTATCTGCAGAGTCCAGCTGGACTAAGAAAACCCAGAGAGAGAAGTAACTTTTTGTACCATTGTAGGTTTTGAAAGGCTACTGCTTTCCTTTCGTGCAAAGGACTAGAAGACCTAACAAGTCTGGAAACATGAGCAAAACCACAAGCCAGTAGGAAGCAAAGATACAATCAAATCCATCAAGGTTTTATCATGAGTGGCTGAAAAACAGTTCTTACCTAAAGCAATACATAGCTATTTCAAACGCGAGATGGCTGTTCACTCAGGGTTTCACCAAAAACTTGACCCATTAGAAGGCAATATAAAGCAGCTCTTCCTGGTCACTATCTGAAACTGGAAATAGCACCTCTTGTCTCAAATTGAATGAACATAGCACTGCTGGCTGGTACAAAAATAACATTGCGTTCAATATGACTACAGAAGAGGAAGAATCCATGGGGCTTGGATTAATGTTTTTAGCTATAAGTTCCTGATGCAACAAGTTACTCACTAGTACCAACCCTCACCTAGTGGAAGAGAATAAATTGTTACCCATTATGGGACTGTCAGTGTTCTTCCTGTAAAATGCTTATCATGCTACTGAAAACAATCATTAACCTCACTGGTACCTTTACAAATTCTCAACATCATGACAAACAGCCCAGCAAACAGAACTCATTCAACCCCTTGTGAACAATCCTTTTGGTGATGCTAGCAGATTTATAGGATCACAGAATGGTTTGGGGTGGAAGGGACCTTAGAGATCATTGAGTCCCACGCCCCTGCCACAGGCAAGGACACCTCCCACTAGCCCAGGTTGCTCAGAGCCTCATCCAGCCTGGCCTTGAACCCCTCCAGGGATGGGGCATCCACAGCTTCTCTGGGCAACCTGGGCCACTGCCTCACCCCCCGCACAGGAAAACATTTCTTCCTAATATCTCATCTAAATCTCCCCTCTTTCAGCTTAAATCCCTTACCCCTTGTCCTATCACCACATTCCCTGATAAAAAGTATAAGAAGGTTTGATATCAACTATTTGGTTAGAAGTGTTAATGCAATATAAAAACTGAATATATAGACAATGAATAGTAATTTTGTGAGCATGTTACAGAAAATTCTCCATGTACCGATCTAGTAGCATTTAGAACAGAAGTTTAAGGTACGATATTTGGGTACTGAATATTAACTAATCATAAAAGATTGCAGTGTAAGAAAGATCACTGTCATCCTTAGCTAGCAACATAAAATGTGTATGTGTTTCAGAAAATTAATTCAGGCACTGTATAAACCTCCGAATTACTCGGAACTTTATTATACAGCCTCAAGATACAATCAACCCAAATCACTTAATCAACTTGATCTAAAACACAGATGAACTTGCATGATCTGTTCATAAAACCAACCAACTTCATATGAATCAATAAGTTTGAATCAATATTTTTTAGTCTGTAGCACTGCAACAGTTTTCGTTAGAATGCAAAACTACACTTTCGCTTAACCAAAAACAATCAAGCTGGTATTTTTCAGTTCATCAAAAGAGGCTTAGTACACTGGGTAAGAGATGAAATTACACTATACTAGTCATCATCTGTGCCCCAAATGTTTGTATTTGTCCTAATCTTAACTTTGGCACTACTGAAACCCCTTTCCACCTTACAAAGCCTCGACATGCTGCACAGTAGGACAGCTCCATCACCACTAAGTGATCATCATGCAGTAGTGCTGCCATCAGCTTTGCCATACCCTTGCACGCCAGAATGTCAGAGTCCTCACATCTAAACAAATATTCGAGATCAGCTGCTTAGAGCTGAAGC
>NW_010144472.1:0-218 GCF_000699245.1 Pterocles gutturalis
GCAAACAGATTTGTAATATTCGTGTGCTTAACCGTGCATCTCTTTTACAGGAATCTGTTGCTGCGTGTGACATCTCTCACAAGCTCCCAGAGAGAATTGATGGAGCATACAGCTGGGGAATAGGATGCCAGAGAAGCACAGAGGAAGAAACCAGGCAATCACTAGGTAAACTCAACCTTACTTTGATTTATTTCCTTTCACCTCGCCTGCAAGCCCTT
>NW_010144473.1:0-10444 GCF_000699245.1 Pterocles gutturalis
TATATATATATATATCTAAAATACATGGCCTCCAACATATATCTGCAGCTTAGTGTATTATGACATGCTATTTACCTCATTCAAAAGCACGAATTTATTTGTACACCTAATGAGTGAAATGGGAAAGAACCACTTGGGGAAAAATGGTTTTCAGTCTCTAGTAGTATAGTACTATATGATCAATGTCAAAGCAATATGTCTGTCTGAAAGAGTACTGGGTCCTGGGAGTGTGACAGTCTAAGCTTTTGTAGACAAACATCTGCTTTCTACTGGATCATACCCTAAGCTTCTTATTTTGGCTGATGTTTTAGTGTTTAATCTGTTTTTCTAAGGGCCTCTAATATGTTAATATTTTGTACACATCATGATGTTTCTTGAAAGTAGCTGGAAAGGCTGAGAGCATGTCTTGGTGTTGTTTAGTCTAGAGAAGAGGAGGCTGAGAAGAGACCTTATCACTGTCTACAACTACCTGAAAGGAGGATGTAGCGAGGTGGGTACCGGCCTCTTCTCTAAAGTAACAAGTGATAGGACAAGAGGAAATGGCCTCAAGTTGCGCCAGGGGAGGTTTAGGCTAGATATTAGAAAAAAATTTCTTCACTGAAAGAGAGATCGGGCATTGTAACAGGCTGCCCAGGGAAGTGGTGGAGTCACCATCCCTGGAGGTGTTCAAGAAACGTGTAGATGTGGTGCTTAGGGACATGGTTTAGTGGGTGAGGTGGTGTTGGGTTGGACTTGATGATCCTTGAGGTCTTTTCCAACCTTAATGATTCTATGATTCTGTGATTCTAAAATGAAGTTTCTGGAATTCTCTGAACACAGGAGACCACCTTAGAATAAATTTTTCATCAGTATTGAAAATTCATAAGAATGTTCCCATGCATAGTCCATGTGCTGCAACGGATTAACACGTTATTCTCTTACCTCAGAAATCTTAGTGGTTTTATAATCTGGGCTAATGAACATCTGAAATGAGTTCAGTGAACTTGATATCTTTCTAGTGCAGAATGATGCAAAGCTAATAATCACAACATGATCCTACAATACTCCTGACAGGTAAAAAGAGATATGTATCTGGCTAAGGAAAAAAAATTAGAGGAATGCTTAGTACCAAGGAGCTTGGGAAAGAAAAGCATGAGTAATTCTGATCAATTTAAAGATGCTATTTTCTACATTCTTGGATTCCTAGTATGGGAATACCAATGGATGCTTTTACTTTAAACACCATATTTGGCTTGAAGGAGGAAGACTTCTTCTGCACTGTTTTTTATTAGCCTTCATGCAAAACCACCAGTTCTAGTAGTCAGATTATTGTAATTATAGTCACTGTTTGCTTTAGTACAAATGTACAAATCATATCTGCACTTCTGCAGTAAAATGTCAAAGTGTGCACACTACTCATGAATATGTTAAAATTGACAGGAAAATATGGACAAGAAAAAGGAGAAATTGGTTTGGGAGTAAGTTTAAAGGAGAATGATAATCAGAAACTGTTTCTGTATTACATTTGTATCTAAAAGTTGATGTGCCTTTGAGAACGGTTTTGATGAAAGTTCATAGGTTTTTGTTTATTTAAATACAATCAATTGACAAGCAGTGGTGTTCAAGATCAATTGTACTGAAATGCAGGAATAAAAGGAAGGCAGGATTTTCACATTAACAGTTATGATATTTAAACATCCAGTTTTGCAAAGGAAGACAGAACTGGCAGGGGTCACTGTGGTAAAAAAAGACTTTTTCAGCTATTCAGAAAATGGAATAACACAACTAATTTAGTATCAATACCACTCAGAAGAGTTACTGTGTGTTGGTTGTATCAGTATGGTATGTTGAGAGCCTGTTTCTTTTTCAGATTAGTTTTAGTCTTGTGCAGCTCAACAACATTGTAGTAGGTGCAATAGATTGTTAGTTATGCTTCTTCCAAAGTTTATGCCCTGGTGGTGTTCTTTACTAACACATAAAGAAACAATATTGAAATGAAATAAAAAAAAAATCTCCTGAAATGAATTACAATATTTCCAACTAACTTCACTGGACATTGCAGTAGACTGTGAAGTTTTACACTCTGATTGTCTCCTCTTGCACATGTATAAACCCAATGTAAGAATGTGGAACTGGAACCCAGTGGATATGACAGTGTCCAAGCAACAGATTTGTATGTGCGGTGCCTGTAGGTATAAAGATCTGGACAGAAAGAATGTACTACCATAATCTGTTTCAATATTGAGAAGCGATGAGAAGACTTGGGCAGCACTACTTAAATTTCTAAAACCTTCTCGGTATTTTTGGAAGTGCAGATAGCTGTAAAGTTTTGACTGAAAATAAATTATCCTGGGAAAGAATTTGACACTTTCATGATGAAATACGCACTGTTTTTCAAATAACTGAACTATCTCACTGAACATCAGAAATGGTTTCTAGCCTCAGATTTCCATTTGGCTAATGATTCTTACAGCATCAACTATGACTAAGCTGTCACTGCAGCAGCTATAGTAATACATCAATAAACAATGTTTCCCCATTTTTTGCTAGCTTTACCAAGTGAAATGAAAAGATAAGCAGACTAATCAGGCTGCTATTGGTGAATGGAAAATTCACAAAATATATACAGATGGAAAAAATGAGAATGTTCTTTAAGGACACTTACTTTCTTGGTTTTTTTGAAAGAAGAGCTTACACCTGACAAATGCATTTGTGCAAAGTTTATGACTCTCAAAGACCAAAAAAATGGTTTTTTTTGGTGACATAAAATGCTTTTCATATATGATCACAGAAATAATGTTTTAAGCATTGATCTGTGGAAGGCAAACATATTACTCTCTCAGATTTTCATAAATATTGAATCAAAAGCTGGTCAGTATAGAGCTGTACCTATTTATATCAGCTGAGATCTTGTCCAGATTATCTTTCAGCTCTAGGAAGTAGTAAAAATTAGGATGAAGCCCTTTTGAGTAGATCTCCAAGGACAGTTTCACTTAAGATTCAAAACCAAACCACGCAATATGCGCACTACAATTTTCTCTAAATTACTTCTGACTCAAGACTGACATGAATTAATTTTTAATTAAATAAGGGGAATTTTTTGGATGTTCCAACATACGGGAAACCTAGAATACTTAGTAGTGATTACACCCTTCACTGACAAGTTCAGTTTCTAATAGATGAGGTGCTCACCTTTCAGTTTTATTTGGTCATTTAATTAATTTTTGTTTCTGTAACATTTTAAGTTTCATTTTCCAGAACTATGGATTATGACTAGCAAACCAAAAATAAAAAATGTGTTTTTAATTAACATAATTCATGAAGATGTTTTCTGCATGAGAAGCTGGTGTATATGACCATGAAAATGTACAGCTATAGCCTTAAGCCTACAAGCTCCTAAGTCCCTCAAATTTATAAGGACACAGTCTTTTTTCACTCTCCAAATAGAAGACATTTTTATTATTTCAGCAACTTTCCTAAATATAGACACTTATTTTGTCATATCCTGATCCTTACTGCCAGCAAGGATGTTCTCACCTTTGTAATTTGTTATTTCGGTTACTTGCTCAGGGGCTCACCCCGTATTTTTAGCCTATTTCGTATGTTCCCAGGAATTCATTCACAAGCTGTTAAAAAGGGATGGTGTTGGATTTAGGAGTCTGAATAAAGTAGGGCAGAGATTTCTGCTATGTAGGTAGAACAGCTGGAAACATGAGGCAAAACGAGAAGGAAAAAAAAAAAAAAAAAGGATTTACCTGCTCTTACCTGATCTTACAAGCAGAAGCTGCATGCAACTGAAAAACAGGCAAAAAATACTAGTGATTGACTATAATATAAGTTAATGAAAAATGGGGAATCTGAAGGTGAATTGTTGACCTTTTTAAAAAGAAATAAAAAGAAAATAGTGAAGAGCCAGAGTACTTCTCCAGTAATCTCTTTGCTTCCCATACACTTGTCTCATTCTGCTGTTCTGTCTTTCTCTTGGGATGAACAGAGTTTTAATCTCTGCAGACATGCACAACTAATCAAAAAACCTTATAGAACTGGGACATGTTACTGGTCTCTTTGTCTCCCTGTTAAGCAATATATTGGCTGTTACGTGTGAGGAAGTGCAGAAACAGCGTACACTCCCAGTTTATAGAGGGATCATGCTTCCTCAAATTGTAAAAGTTATAGTGCTTTTTGCACACCTTTTGAGTTTCACCAGGTTTCCATTACATTAACGAATTAAATAAACCGCGTAAGTCCCTCCCTATGCACAAACAGACACATTACAGTTTTGGATTGTGCTTTAAACAGCAAATACATTGTTTTAAATGACTTTATTTAATTTTTAATGATATATTATTTAAAAAAGGTCCTTTGATGCTGCATATTCAGTGGTAGAAAATGCTTAGAGCATGGCAAAGGAGAGGACCTTGTGACTATGGGATGTGTGTTCTTCAGAAGTTAATGTGCTCGAACGGAATATTTGAGTAGTCTCATCTCCAGCATCGATCAGGTCTTGTATCTGTAACTTTAATTTATTTGCAATTCAGTTTCTCCATTTTGTTACACAGAGAAGAACACTTGCCTTTCATCAGGAAAGAAATAGAAAATTCATAGCTGGAAGTTCAAATCATTATTAAGAAACATAGAACTCATGTCACATTTCATATTCTACTTGTAAAACTCTTCAGTGCTCTTAACAAGGTTATCTCATTTTTTGAAAAAAAAATCTAAAAAGTTTCAATAATTCAGATATTTAATTGTGATCATACATTGTACTTTTGCAATATACTTCTTTTTGTGAATGTCTTCTAAAAGGTTTCATATGTATGTGTTTGTTAATAATTATGTTATTTCATGCCTAGGTACTTGTTGACCTTTCTCCTGTTAATGGAATAGTGCAGCCTTCTCAGATATTTCTCATACAGATATACTGACTCCTTATTTGATGGCACATTTTGAGCAAAAACACAGGAGCTCATTTTTAGTGACGGAGAAAATTAGATACACTGGTTATTCTTATTTGTGATTTGGCAAATTAGTGCCACCTTTTGCACCTTGCCTATTAACAACATGGTTGTTAGTGACTTTCCATAACTACATTTAATATACAACTAATAGTAGTTTCTGCACTGCTACTTATATGAAGGCTTACAGTCTTGGAGAATATTTATGAATAATGTTTTTGATATTTGTACAATGTCAGCTCTTTTCAGAGATGATTTATACTGGGATAAAAGCAAGTTTACTCAGTTAAAGAGTGATTCCAGTGCTTCATTTTAAAATGACACTGGTTTGATATTGATTAAGTCTTTCAATTCAAATGTGATCTGTCTTCCCTTTCAATCTTCTTTAAAAAGATCTACCATTCTGTTCTAAAAAAATAAATACACAGAACCCCAGCACTGTTTCACATCTATTGGTTATGCTTTTTGAAAGTAACTATTTTAGAACTATATGTTAAGAAACAGATTATGTCACACTTGCTCTCAATAATAACTTTTTACCTGTAAAGTCCTTTATTATTAAAGAGGAGTTAAACTACCTCTCCAACTGAATAAGCATGACAAAAACTGAGCCTTCATTTCTCATGCAAATAAAACCACACTACAACTTACCGGTTCTCCCTGAAGTCAATTTGAGGTTTAGGCCATAAAGAGCAGGGGGAAAAAAAAAAAAAAAAAAAAGCACTGGCCTGAAGAGAGCTAATTTCTTTCAGACTTTCTCTCTGCATGGGAGATTTGATAGCAAGTACTGTAGTTTAAAAGTCTGAGTAAATACAAATGAAGGAGAAACTGGGACATGTGGGTATAAAAGTATATTATGTAGTTCCAAGAGGTCCAGTGGCACTTGTGTTGTGTTTAATCAAGTAGAACAAAGTAGATATTAGATCCTGGTAGACTATTTTTCCTAGTATTCTACAACTTGTATTTAAATCTCAGTGGTCTGAATGCTAATTAATAGAACAAATTAATCTTTTTGACCCAAAGGAAATTTACAAGCATGTTCTTTTTACACTGACAGGGATATTTATATAGGCTTTAAATGGCTCCATTGCAAAGACTGAATAAGAGATGTGTGGCAGTCCCAAATCAAAATTAAGAGGAATCAGATTTTAATCAGTGAGGCTTTTTAGAACATAATTGATAGAGCAGAGCAAGGTTACCACTCATCCCAGTGTCAAAACACTCTGATATCTCGGAGGAGGTTATTTTTTTCAGAAGTAAACCTTTTTTTTCCCATTGAAGTTTGTAAATTGATACTGTTCTCTAAAAGTATCAAGATGTTTTCTTAAGGTGTTTTGTTAATGGAGAGCATGGAAAATAAGATTACAATGGATGCCAAATGGAAAAAGGCATCTGAATGTGAAAAAAAAGGAAAATGCATTCCGGTTGTTGAGGTACAAACCGAAAAAGTGGGGGCACCATGGGTGAGAATGAGAGCTGACTGGTGCATTTCTGAAATACAGAAAAAGATGCCCAAACATCCTCAGGCTAGCTAATGGGAAGTGTTCCAAAAGAAGTCCTTTTAGCTGCCACGTGTTGGGTTGGTGGGAAATGTCAAGCAGCTCTGCAGAGCAGAAAGGAGAGACATATTTGAAAGAATATTTTTGCATGGAATCAGAAGTGTGGATCAATTTTATTTGAATTAAGACATTTCCTAGAGCATGAGAAAAGCTTTCCCAAATAAATGTGTACCTCATAAATGCACCTATTTTAGATTTGAAGCCTTGCTCTCCAAAGACACAGCCTTGTCTGTTTGGCTCTTACGAAGTTTCACAATATAATAGAAAATGCCAGGTTTATCTTCCATGGTTTTCCTCACTTTCCATGACTACATGTCTACTCATTGCTTCTCAGGAAGAGCTGGTCAGGTTATTTGTTATTTGATTGATCATTTCAGAAATAACAACAAAAGTCTCCAGACTGCTGCCAATAAGCAAAAACCTGTGTGAACCTACCCTGGGGTAAGTGAACCCTGCACTCACAGGCAGACCGGCAAGAGACACACAGCTAAGCAAACACGAGGAAGCAAACATGGAATGGAACAAGCTTCGTGTTTAGATCTGTCATACTTTAGCATCTTTGTGTCTTTCCTGCTTTCAACTCTTTCAGGTGCTGTTGCAAATTTTGCTTGAGTAATGTCCTGCCTCAGCACTGAGCTGTGCAACTGGCCACTCGTAAGATCACTCCTCTGACAAATCTTTCTTTACTTCCCTGAGGATCTTTCAACATGAACTCTGTGTTAGGCTTCATGGCTGCAGACAGACCATAGTAATAAATCATCTCACAAAGGCAGATCCGTGCAGCGTGGTGAATATCTTTTCACTACCGTCTACTCACTCATCCAAATCCCTTGGTTTTGTTATCCCCTAAATGTGCAGGATTCTTGTCTCTGAAGAGCTGCAACATGATGACTGCAAAAGTTTTAACTTCCTTCCTGTCATTATTACTGTTGTACAACGCACAACAGCTTTACCATAGCACCACTTGACATTCTGCCCTCAATCTTGCATGCAAAATCACTTGTGCAGGCATGTTGCCTAGCTATCCTCATTTATTTTGTTTTGGGCATCAGCAAGAAAAAAAAAATTGTCAGTTCAGCTTGGTTGTCAGGAGAGACTGAGGAAATTCTCACATACATGATCAAGACATCTTTTCAATAAAAGATTCTGCATATCTCACTGGAAAAAAAAAAAAAAAAAAAGCAGTCAAGTAAGGACACTTTACTATCACTTTACTATCAACACTGAATCTCTCAGACCCAAAGCTTGATAGTGTTTATCCAGCCAGGCAAGATTTACAGCTGATCAGGCTTCTTCAAAAGTCTTGCAGTATTTTTGGTCTAAATAGATATGTGCTGGTGACAGTGAGCATCCATAATTGGTACACGAGTACGTTGCCTGCCCTGAGAAGAGATGTAGTGCAGAAACAGCCTGCCTGTGGAGTCTTCAGGTACGTGGCGTGCTTCTCTGACCTTATGAATGCATGTCTAAAATGTCAAGAGTTTCAATTCACATAAGTAGATATTAAATCAGGAACTAAGCTCAATGCAGCCTGTACAGTATGACCCAGAAGAACATGGATAAGAACTATAGTTACTTTAAGTTTTTCCTACTAAATTCTACTCATATGTCATTTATTGTTAACTATTGAAAACCATTCTCTGTGGGCTGTTTACAGCTGGAAGAAAAATGGCAGTGTTCTTTTCTGAAGGCTGACAGAAAAACCAGTTGGTCTGAATTCTCATCCTCATGAAAAAGCCATACCTGAAAGGTGTATTTCAGTTTATATAATTAAAAAAAAACACCAAAAAACAACACAGCTGGGCTTTACGTTGATTATACCTTTCTAACAACCATGACAGCTGCCCCCTGCCCTAAACTGTGTACAAATAGTATATCACGTGTAGTCACTTCCTTTTTCCCAAAAATGTGACCCTTCTGAGCAGTGCAAAACACTAACTGAGAAAGATCTTGGCCAGTGGATCTCCTGAAACTCTAAATAGAGTACTGTGTCATTAAAACACCACCCTCTTCTTCCATTTAGTTTAAAAGACTACAATACAAAATGTTATTTAGATTAAAATACTACAATATGAAATGTTGTACTGTTTTTTTAGTTTCCTTTAACTGTCCCTATCAAGTAAGACTGCTGACCATATATCCCAATATTATTTAACCGCCTAGTTTCCCGTGGCAATTAGATGTCTTTCTGCAGCTCTAGCAGCAAAGTCTGCTGAGTAACGTATAAAAAAATACAGTATTCAGCAGCGACGGCACAAAAGCAATAATTCATGATATGGACCTCGTCAGCCAAACACACACTTTTGCAAGGCATTTTTATCATTATTACTGTCTGGATACTCTGCCCTAACAGAGTGTAGCAAAATAATTGAACTGAGCAGACTACCAAAGTACATGCTAATGAACTGGTTAACTTCCTCCGGTATTAGCCTATGAGAGGGACATAGTTTGAAATAATTAGGCATTGGAGACCTCTAAAAGTTCATCAACTTGTTAATTTTCTAATACCTTGCCCTCCCTGAACACTTATGAGCCTTAGAGATCTGCTTGAATTCTGATACATACACTTTCATGAGCAGGTGTTCTGGTGCTGCATTTCTGCAAAAACCAGGACTCTCACATTAGTGTTGGGTCAGTAGCTTGATGAAAATGAAGGACTTTGAGCTTTACAGAATACCAATATGATGTAAACACGTGTAGTATTACTGTAAACCAACAGAACAGGCAAGTTTCCTTCAAGCCAGGAATGCAGCCCGCACTTGCACAAGGAAAGAATGAAAAATAAACTTTTCATTTAAAAAGAAGCATGGCAAGTGACTCTTCACACACTGAGCAATATGCTTCTTTATGATGCTGCTAATTCCTCCAAACCTTGTCCTCTAGTCACACAGAAATCAAAGACAATTTTGCTAATAAACTTTATAGATGGTAGCTTTTTACCTTTGGTGGTGGAATGCTGTGATTGAAGACAGATACGCTATAGCTCAGGTCATTACTCTTCCCATAAACAGTAGTAACCTTCTTCCCCTCCCTGTTCCTGGAAAGGATATCTACCTTTTAGATGTCTTTTGATAGCAGTGTTGACCCAGTTGAGCAAGAGGTAAAAAGCCCAACAAAAAACAACCAGTGCAGACAGACCAATTGTAGGAAACCAGATACACCTTGAATACACAGACAAAAAACCAAAACCACATTAATTTGTCTGTTGACACTAACCAGTTCGTCATCTCTTGCTTTGGGTTTCAGTGTAACCATTCTTTCCAAACAATCACAATTTCCACTCCTGAGTTTCTGTATGTGTTGCCTTAAACAGCTTTATGATATACTGCTGGTTATGGACACAGTGTTAACTCTTCTGTACGCAAACCACCAATTCAAGAGACTACTTGTTTCCCAAATCACTCATATATCTTCTAGCATTTACACAGCCACCTACTCCAAATCAATTCTCAGCCCAGAAGAAAAGTGCAACATTGCTAAAAGGTCCCTGAGCTTTTGAAGATGGGGAAAACATACTGTTTTACTGTTTTGATGCTAAATTTTTACAAAGATAGGCTTCTGTATATATCTGTCACTGTCACTAAGTGTAAAAGAGAACAGCTGAAAAAAAAAGTTGCCAAGTTTGGCAATGCATTAGTGTAATTTTTTAATTGATTCATGTGTGTGGTCACAAGCTGAAACAGTCTTTACACAAGTTCTGCATTAGTTCCTCTTAGGGTGAACTGACTCCAGACCAAGATATTGCATCAAGGAAGCATGAATACTCCTCAGAGCTGGCCTTAGAGATGTGGCTCTAATTTACTGTAGTAATAAATTTGAATTTATCCAGCATGTGCACCTCTTTCAATCGTTGCACAACCCTCTGGCTCCTTATCATTGGCCTTACCTTTCCCTGCCCTCCCAAGCACATACCATTCCCAAAGAGGACACCATTCCTGTGTGACTCTTTCC
>NW_010144473.1:10475-14922 GCF_000699245.1 Pterocles gutturalis
TCCAGTTTGAAAGCCCTATACGTACATATAACCTAGGTTAAAAATGGAAAAGTTAAAAACAAACAAACATTTAACTTTTTTTTTCTTGTTTAGGCAAAGATGTGAGGCAGATTTTTTACAATTCAAAGGTTTTCTTACATACGTTCATAATGTAAGGATAACATCACTATATTCTCGAAGGTCATGAAAAGACAATTTAATTCATTGCTTTTGAGCCAAGATAAAAGTCTGAAGCAGACTCTGGAGCATACAAAGTGTTTGCAGCACTAGCAGAAAACCAGGTCCTGAGGCTGTGGGTCACTTTCAAAATCCCACCTCGACCTGACTTTCCATATCAACCCAATAGCACCAAGCAAGGTACGTCCACTTGGCCTTCCATGCTGAACCTGAGAGTCCTCTGCAGCACAGCCACATGTCTCAATCCCATCATCTGCATGCCCAGAGGGCTCTGAACAAAGTTGCAATCCCAGGTGGGGACAGTGGCAGAGAAGGTGGTGGGATGAACCAGAACTGAACAAGGCACTTGCTTTTGGTTGTCAGGTGATTTCCAGAAAGCAAAATCCTGTGTGGCCAAAGCAGCAGACACCTGTTTCCCAAGCCCACCAAAACCCTGCTTTGGGAAGTCCCTTCCCCCAGTCCTCCAGTGCCTTGCCCACCAGCATATCTGGAGAGAAGATGTCTACAGCTGAGTCCCATAAAGCTATTGACATTCTACCACCAGCAGCACTATTTGACTGGGACTTAAGAAATGAGTCTCGGATAAATATTTTTTCCTCTCATCCTGTACTTCCCCCCCGCCCCCCCCCCTAATGCTGTCTGTCATATTGGACTATTTTGTAGACAGGAATATTTTATAGTTAATGCTAAACACTGTGAGTGAGTCAGTTTTAAGCTCTTGTGCAGTGCCTAGAGAGACTTTGGTTTCCTGGCTGGTAATTTAGAGCAGCAGCTTAATTTAAGTGGTTTGAATTCCCTTCTGCAAGGACTGTTCTCCCTTCATATGTAAGGTCATGGGGCACTGCTGCTGCCCAACCTCCCCAGGGCCTCCATATACCCTGCCCCTGGCCCAGGACCCTGTTTCATCCCAGCCTGAGCTGATCAGCCCCTGCCCCAGCGATGCTGTCAAATGTCATAGCCCTGACATCCTGCAGTCCATTCTGAGCCAGGTCTCACACCCCATGCACTGTGACATTGCAGGCTGTAGGTAGTTTGAGGGCTCCAACTCTTTGTGATTGAAGTCAACGCATGGAAACACCCATTTCTCCTTCTTCCTCCTTATTATTGCAGTTCTCAGATTATTACACAGTATAACTTTTCATCTCTTAGAGGTTAATCTGTTTACAACTATAGCCCATTTGAAAAAAAAAAAAAAAGCCTCAAATTGTGTAATTGAGTGAAGCATTGGGCCAAAGGGAAAATTTTTTCTTTTTATTTTTTTTTAAAAGTCAATTCTTTGGTAAGTTCTTAGTCTGGATTTATGGGGGGAAAGTCCCTTTAGTCCATTCTGGGAGGCTTTTTCCATTAGTATTGGGATAAATCATAACACTAGCAATCAATTCTGAATTCTGCAATCTATTGAGAGTCGGTTTCTGTAGCTGTAGTCTGCACTCTGTGTTGATGAACAAGTGCTCGTTTCATCACTTTCACAGGTCTTCAGAATGACTCCAGTGAATTAAATCAGGGAATTTATTATGCATCAAAACTGTAGCATATTGATAAACAATTATGTTGTAAAAATGAATGTCAGCTTGTAGTGCTATGTTTTACAACTTGTATGGAAAACCTTTCCAGGTGCAATAATTGCATTACTTGAGCCTGTGTATCTTATATGTCCAGTACAAAACATATTCTTGCCTATTCCTTCACCTTGATCAGCAGCATAGGTTAAATTAATTTTTCTTGTTCTTTATTCGTAGAATGGGATACTCTTTTCCACTGCTTAAAGTTATTAATTAATCTTTTTCCTCTCCCTACACTCATTTTCACCAGTGGTCTGAAGACTTTGTACATTCTGACAGCAGTATCTGCAAACAAGTTCCTGCATTTTCAAATGTGTACTTATCGGCCACTAATGCTAATCTAAAGTCAGGTACTTATGCATGGAGATCTATGTCTTCAGTTTTCTTATTTTGTTTTAGGAAAGCTTGGTTAATTATCAAAAGAAATATTCTTAAAATTTTGTATTTATATCTTGTAGCTCAATTTCTTTGTTCCTTCCATTCCTAAACCAAAAGAAGTACTTAGAATATTGTGAATTCTTAACTTACTGGCTTTTGAATAAAAGATTTTGAAAATAATTTTATTTTTAATAATTTAACAATTTAAAGTTATAATTTATTTCTAGTTAAGAAGGCAGACTTGAAAAGAAACTTAGAGATAAACTTTAAAAATATCTAGCTGAACCATCAATAAATAAGTCTTCTCACATATAAAGCTATTTAAAAGCTAAGAGTATCAGACAATTCCACACTGGTGGAAAATAAAAAGACTATATTACTGAATCTCAGTTCCACAGGTATTCACCACACTGCAATCAGCTGCGTGAAGCTAAATTGACTGAAACACATTCAAAAAAAATCAACAGGAGGCAGCTTCAGAAAAGAAGTCTTCCTTTTCAGTCAGTCATTTGGAAAAACAAGACTATATTTTTTATTTCAGAAAGCATAAAAAAATTAGACTTTTTTGAATCACTGTTTGCTTCTCATTTTCTCTTCCTCTCTTTCATTACAGCTATGGTGCAGGTATGGTAGAGAAATAAGAAAAATAGTCACAGTAAGAAAAAAGATGCAATACTCTAAGCTGGTATTCATAGAATGTAAAATCATAGAATAGTTTGAGTTGGAAGGGACCATGGAGGTCACCTAGTCCAATCATCTTGCAGTAAACAGGGACGTCTTCCACTAGATCAGGTTGCCCAGAGCCCCATTCAACATGACCTTGAATGTTTTCAGGGATGGGGCATCTGCCACCTCCCTGGGCAGCGCTGGGTAAACCGTAAGTATGGCTGCTGTTTCAGTACAAAACCATAGCTTATACTTCTTGGGTTCTTCCCAAGTATTCTAACACTTCCTCATTTTCCTTCTTTCTTACTCTAGGCCCAAGTATTCTAACACTTCCTCATTTTCCTTCTTTCTTACTCTAGGTTTCCTTCTTTCACACACAAACACGAATGTATGCAATCATTCAAACTTCTAACAATATTAACTTTAAGTCTCAAGGATACCCTATAGCGCGTACAATTGAACTTCTGATCTGCACAGTTTTAGAGTTCTTTGGACAGTTTTGGATCAAACAACAAGAAGTAATTGACCAAAAATAAGACCTATTGGTTTATTTCTTTTATTTGACCTATTCCATTTGGCTGTAAATGTGACAACACATTTTACGAAACACAATGAGAGGTCTGCAGGTCAAAAGACCTCTGTATGATGGCAAATACATTTTATATCTTAACAATACTTAAAAATTTGAGGAGATTACAGACATCTGATATGCTAAAATGTAATTGTATTTTTATTTAAATTAAAACAGAATCTCATAGACTTAATCTGTCTTCAACCATATCCTTTGGGAAGTCTCCACTTTAGCAGCTTTTAGATTTTTTTTTTTTTGAGCCTTTTTTACCTTGTCAAGCTAGTCAGGTATTAAACACATGTCAACAAAACATTGTTCTTTGGACTATTCCTTTCCAATTAGGAGAATTCCCCATCCTTAACAAATTAATTTCTTATCTGTATTGCTTTCATCTTATAACAAGTAAACACCAAAGCAGGACAATAATATTTAATGAGAAGTCACATGAGACTGAGAAAAAAAGTAAATAGAAAATGTAGTAAGCAGAGCTAGTTTTTCAGCTGTTTTTTACAAATGTGTAACTTTTCTGAAGTTGTATTGAGCTGAAGTTTTTCTGAACTGAAATATAATAATGAGAGTTGTCCTGGGTTAAGCTGAGACAGAGTTAACTTTCTTCATAATAGCTAGCAAGGGGCTGTGTTTTGGATTTGTGCTCAGAAGAAAGCTGATAAGAAGTGATGTTAAAGCCACTGCCAAGGTCGGCAGACCAGAGAAGCTGGGAGGGAGAACAGCCCCAGTTACTAGCCCAGGATTTGATCTTAGGTTCAGGACTGAAGACCCAGAGTGGCCAGTAATCTATTCCATAACATACACGTCGTGCCCAGTATATAGGTGAGGACCCTCCAGAAGATCGGCCCTTTTTTTGGTTCCGGATCTCTTTTGCTCTGGGTCATCTCGCTCCAGGTGGTTGCTCTCCCAAGGCCTTCCCCCCCAACCCCGGTCAGCTCTCGGTCTGGGACACTCGGACTGTTATCTCCATTCCATGAGTGCGGTTTCGGGACTCTCCCTGCTCCGGGATCGTTAGCCGGGAACAGGCTGAGCCTTGGTCATTGGGTGGGGGCCAATGTGTATCACTCATTTCTATATTTATATA
>NW_010144474.1:0-547 GCF_000699245.1 Pterocles gutturalis
GAGGGGCAACAAAGCCTCCTCGTGCTCCCAGTTACCCCCCAGCAGCAGGGCTGGGCCTTACTGGGAGGGACTGGGAGGACTGACTGGTGTCCCCGCAGAAGCGGAAGGTGGAGGTGGTGTCACCCGCCACCCCCGTCCCCGCGGCCCCCGAGACCTCCCAAGGCGTCCGTCTTCCCGCAGGTGAGCCCAGCGCCGCCCAGTCACCCCCCAGTAACACCAGTAAGCGCCCAGTAACACCAGCAGTCTCCCACCAGTAACGGGCAGGACTTCCCAGTAACACCAGTATACTGTTCAGGAACCAGTAACCGTTCAGGAACAGCAATGTGTCATCAGTGACATCATTAACTAACCAGTAACACCAGTAGCTAACCAGAAACACCAGTTGGTTCCCAGTATCTCCCAGTAACACCAGTAGCGTCTCAGTAAAACCAGTAAACAGGAGATGACGGCAGTGACTAACTAGTAACCAACCACTAACACCAGTAACTGACCAGTAACCAACCGCTAACACCAGTAACTAACTAGTAACCAACTAGTAACACCAATA
>NW_010144475.1:0-214 GCF_000699245.1 Pterocles gutturalis
TTTAAGAGGGGGCACAGAACAATGGGGGTTGGTGCAGTCCCAGGCAGGGCCCAACTTGGGTGCATGAGCGCAGCTGTCCAGCTGCCTGCCCAGCTTCTTCAAACTGACCTGCCGTAGCCCAAGCCTCTGCCACGGCTCACCTTAGAGTCCGTCTTCTTGGGAGCCGACGAAAGACCTGTGGCGGCGATGGGAGCAGGGTTTTGAGGGGGATGGG
>NW_010144475.1:506-1828 GCF_000699245.1 Pterocles gutturalis
CCCCTGAGGAGGAAGGAGCGGGGACTGACTGCACCCCCCATCCCCTGCCCCCCTGTGCCGCCAGGGGGGAGAAGGTACAGAACAAAACCCTTGGGCCTTGGGAAGGAGGGAGGGGTGGGGGAGAAGTGCCTTTCTAAGATGCAGTTTCTCTCTGTCATTTTCCTGGTTCTTGTTTAAATAGTTAATAAATTCAATTGTTTTTTTGTTCTTCCCAAGTCGTGTTGGTTTCTTGCCCGTGACCCTAAGTGGTGAGTGAGACCCTCCCTGTCCCTGCCTCAGCCCACCAGGTGTATAACAAAGGTCTCTGTGGCCTTTTCTAAACCACAACGCCTGTTGAAACATTACCAGCATAGATGGTGTTTATGATACCTGTTTAAAGCAGTCTCCATACTTACTGTTCTTCTTAATATTCTATAATCTAAGGATTGTACTGCTACAGGTTGATGAATCTATTATCCTGATGATGCATGGATGCTGTAGCTGTTTTCCTGAGGTCAAGCTGGTAGTGAGGCTGAGCACATACTCCTCGGGCATATATAGAAACACACACAAGCACATACAGGCAGAATACTCAAGCACATAGCTGGCCATACAGATCAACACGCACAGAAAGTATTTTGTCCTATATAATGTGCCATGAAAAGCTGTCTGACAGTATGAAGCCACCAGAACTAGCAAGACATTTTAAAACTAAGCATCCAGAACATGAAGACAAAACCCTACCACTTTTTCAGCTGTTTCAAGCTATGTGATATTCAGTCCAGTACTTTACAAAATTTCACTGAACTCAATCATAAATGTTTAGAAGTCTCCTTTGAGGTTTCTTACATGGTAGCAAAAGACAAGAAGCTAGATAGCCCTGGGGAAACACTTGTTCTTCCTGCCATGTAAAAAATGGCTGAAATAATACACAGCAAGCAATACAGCAACAAACTACAATGCTTTCCTTTGTTAGCAAACAGTGTTGGGAGACACATAGAGAACAATGCTGAAGATTTGAAGAACAAGTATTAGTACAAACTACACAGTGTGAGAGGCTTGCTATGGAACTGGAGGAAGGTACAGATGTTTCTAACATGTCTCAGCTTATAGTATTTCCTAGAGTCTGTTTCGATAGTGAAATATATGAGGAACTACTTTCTGTGAGCCACTAAAGGAAAGATCTACCAGAGAAGTTATCTTTCTAAAAGTAAATTACTTCTTTAATAAAAACATTTTACAGAAAAGTTGTTCAAGTATAATGACCAGTGGAGCAGCTGCTTTGACTAAGAAAAGGATTATGTGGCAAGGACCCTGCCAGGACCCTGAGCCTCTAGGTGAGG
>NW_010144476.1:0-549 GCF_000699245.1 Pterocles gutturalis
CCATCTGGTTTTCCAGCTCTTTAGATCTAAATTATGCTGGTGCAGCCTTGTAAGTAGGATTTCAGCACCAAGGGTTGATCAAAAACGTGTTTTTTGCAGCAGGGATTTTACGTGTCTCTTCACACACTATCCCAATGGCTTCTCTCCATCCAAATGTGGTTATTCCAGCTTAAAAAACCGCCTTGAAACATCCTTCCAGCCCGTACGGCAACACAAAGAACTCTGCCGACCTCTCTATCTTGAAAAAAAAACCCAAAAAAACCCCATAAACATCCAAACCCAAACATTTAAAATGAATTCCTCCAGGATTTTTTATTTTTTTTATAATAATAATAATAATAATAAGCGAGCGCCGTCGAAACCTCTGCGGAAAGAAATGCAAACTAATAAACGGATTTGTTTGAAGACCAGATGTGTTTCATGTGGATTCTCCAGTGGCTTCTGTGGTATTTTGCTACTTGGAATCATGATTTTTTGGAGGCGGTTGCGGGCTTGGAAGGACAAAATCAGGAGAACGGAGGTTGGTGCTGCTCCATCCTCGCATCCCGG
>NW_010144476.1:626-2170 GCF_000699245.1 Pterocles gutturalis
CTGCGGTTTGAGGTTGGGGGTGAAGTGGGGAAAATTCCTCCTCCGGAAAATTTGTGGATTTTTTTGGTGCTCTTTGCATTCTGGCAATATCGATGGTGGTGTTCAGGTGAATGTATAAACTGATTTTAATGGGAAACAAATAATTATTTTGGGGACTTTGGGCAGGAGCGTACTGTGATTGTGGAGCTTAACGTCTCCGGGAATTAATCTCAGAATTTAGAAGCTGATTCCGCAGCACCAAGGTAGGCTCCGGTGGCTGATACCGCGTCTTTCAGCAAAATAATGATTGGCTCAGCCCGGTTTCGGGACAGGAACCGAACAGACAGACCCCAGCTCTTCATTTTTATTTTTGAAAATGCCACCGCTTCGGTTTGGCAGAAAAAAAAAAAAAAAAAAAAAACAAAAAACCAATAAAAGCTCTGAGTTGTATCCCTATCAGCATGTAAAAATTTTTGAAGCCTTTGCCGGGAGCGTTTCGGCATATCGCAGGCTCGCGGTGGGTTTGAGTGCTCTCCATCCTTATTTTGCTGCTTTTCTAAATCTTTTTTTTTTTTTTAATCTGCGGCTCCATCTCTGTCCTGCGCCGCAAAACACAGAGCGTTGTCGGGGGTATTTTCCCAAAGTTCATGGCAGCTGTACAAGCGAAGCTTTTGCTTTTCGCGGTAATTATGGTTTTGTGTAAAACCACAGCGGAGTGTGATTTTTTTTTTTTTTTTGGGCTTGCTTACGTAGGAATTGCTTCTATAAATGTTTCGAATATTTTCAGCCATCTGTTGGGGTTCAGAAACGCTCGCCGCTGTGCTTAATATCAGGATTCATCCCCAAAAAATCCATAAAAAATGAAAATACATAAAAAATGAAAATAAAAAAAATTGGCAAGCTGTCTGAAGTAGAAAAATCGCAACTTTTCAGGATAAAAAACGGAAAGAAGCATCGGTGAGTAACGTAGCTTGGTTTTTTTTCTCCCATCTCCAGGTGTTTCACCAAAACCAACGGCGCTTTTGGCAGCCCCGCGCTCCCCGTCGTGCCCGTGGCGGCGCCGTACCCGCAGGACGCTCTGGAGCTGAAGCCTCTCAATCACCACGTCATGGTGGCCATGTGCTTGGCTTCCACCGGCCCGGAGCGCGGCGCCCACCTCGGAGACGACGGCGCGGAGAAATCGGAGCATCCTTGCTGTCGTGACGGCACCAACCGGCTCTCCGCGGATTTTCCGGACGGTGAGGATAGCGCCCGGCTTTGAAGCCGCGAATATTTTTAATTTATCGCCGAGAAGCTGGTAACTAGCCCCCCAAAAGATCTCATTTTGGAGAAAACATGAAACCTCCCGCCATCCCCGTCATGGAAAATTGGAGCAGCGATGCTCGGGTGCCCGCAGCCATCGTGCCGGTCGGGATTGATGCCCTAATCGCAGCTCCTCGTTCCGGATAACGAGGCTGCCATTGATTTACACCGCCTCGCCCTTGCCCGTGCCTGCAGCATCCCCGTGGGCTCCCAAAATGCTCCCAAATGGAGTTTTTCCCTAACGAGCAGCAGCCGGGATGGGC
>NW_010144476.1:2208-2467 GCF_000699245.1 Pterocles gutturalis
GGGTTGGGCCGGGTGTACCCAGGCGAGCCATTCGGTATCGGGATCCAGCCGGTGCTGAACGCTTTGTGACAAAAGTGGAATTTTTTTATTCATCGGAATTTTTTTATTCATTGGAATTTTTTTATTAATCTGATTTTTTTATTTGAATTTTTTGTTAAACGGAATTTTTATTTGAATTTTTTAATTCATTGGATTTTTTTAATTAATCTGAATTTTTAAATTAATTTGAATTTTTTATTTGAATTTTTTGTTTGAATTT
>NW_010144476.1:2510-5856 GCF_000699245.1 Pterocles gutturalis
CTGAATTTTTTTATTAATTGGAATTTTTTATTAACCTGAATTTTGTATTTGCATTTTTAAATTAATCTGAATTTTTTATTAATCTGAAATTTTTATTTGAATTTTTTATTAATCTGATTTTTTTAATTTGAATTCTTATTAACCAGAATTTTTTCTTTGAATTTTTTTACTAATCTGAATTTTTTTATTAATCTGAATTTTTTATTAATCTGACTTTTTTTACTAATCTGAATTTTTATTTGAATTTTTTAATTAAATTCTTTTATCAATCTGAATTTCTCTCTTTTTTTTTTTTCAGGTGACAGCTGCGTGCCCTCGGATCCACCGAACCCCGTGTTGCGCTGGAGCCCCCTCCTTCTGCAGCCCCTTTCCAAGGACTGTAAGGACAAACCCAGCTGGAGTTCCTCCTGCGCCGCTTCCGCGGACCTTCGGCAGCTCCAGCGGCAGGAAACCTGAGGAACCGGCACCATTCAGTCCCGTCTGAACGCCAGGAACTGCACAGCCCGGCGGCTGAAAGGGAGTGATGGAGGGATGATAATTATAACAGAGAGAGTCACTATTTATTTTTTTCTAGTAGTGTCGTATGAATGTATCTTGGTTTTCAAATTGTTGCCTTTTTATATTATTTATGCCTTGAAATTCCTTTTTTTTTGGGTTTTGTTTTTTTTTTTCGCCTTCCCACCCCACGCACCGCGAAACTAGCCTGGTTATGTGTATTAAAAAAAAAAAAGAATTCCATAATCTAAAGAACAACGATGGGAAATGTGGAGTGTGTTTGCCGGGAGAAGCGCTTCCGAGGAGTCCGATCCGGGGGTTAGGGAAGCGGGTCCGATGCTTGGGATCGATTTTGCTGCCGCTTCCCCGGCAGCTCCTTCCCCTGAACGTCTCCCGTCCTCTGGGAGAGAACCCGGCGGGTAAAAAAAAAAAATAAATAAATCAGAAAAACGAACTTTGGGTGCGTCCATAGAGCGCGGATCGAGACGCAGAGCTCGATCGGTTTGTGGCTTTCGGTGTTCGCTAACCCTCCTGTTTGCAGAATCATGGATGGACATCCCGCCTTGCTGGCAGAAAACGGAAAAATCCGGTTCAGCCGCGCTTTTAGCTCCTTTTGGGAGCGATTTGAGGGACGGCTGGTGGCTCGAAGAGCCTCTGAAATGCACCAAGTCACCTTGAAGCAGCTCCGTGACCATAGGAAACCTTCCTGCCCCTCGCCAACAGCGTGATGGAGGTGTTGCGGCGTTAACTGCACCGTTTGGTTGGTTTTTCTTTTTTTTAAACTTTCCAAATTTCATCCCAGAAAATAAACTGCTGCTTGTAAAACACTCCCTCCCCCTAAAAGGAAAAAAAAAAAAATTGGGCACATAAGCCCAGAAATCAATCACATAAATTACAATTACGGCCGCCCCAAGGCGACGCGTGTGCAGCGAATATTTTATTTTTTTTTATCCAACACCCGCAAACCCCTCGTGGGGAGGAGCAAAGGCGCTGCAGGTGCAGCAAGAGCCTCTTTGGGATTTTGGGGAGCGATTCTTGGCCAAGGAGGAATCCGTGGGCTGGTTTAAATGTTAGGGTGGGGGGGTTTTCCCTTTTTATTGTATTATTTCTAAACATAAATTTTTTTTGCCTTTTTTTAGGATTGTGCATCCTCCCGGAGCTCTCTGCACACAAAACCCGCGGACTTCGACTGCCACCTACCCTGGAGCCGCTCCTCCCTCATCGTTGGTCTCCTCCTCTCCAGATTTTTTTCTTTCGCGAGGTTTTCCCCATTTCTGACGGACATTGGCAGGCGAGTGGTTGGATTTTACCTCTGGCTGCTTTCTTTTCCCCCAAAAGTGGGCTTTAGCCACGTTTTTTTTAAACGCCTTTGCTTAAATCAAACCCTGCGCGTGCTCCCGACGCTGTACTTTCCAAAGCAGCTGTACTATCCTTTGGAAATTCTAACTATTGCGACACACTGTCATTTTTTCAGGGTTTTTGGGGTGAGGTTTGTGTTTTCTGGAGCGGTTTGATACAGAGAGCGATGCTGCTTTATGCCCGGAGTGGGAATTGATGCTCTGCAGAGGTGGGGTCGCTTCTCATCACTTGGTATTTCTAACAATTTATTAACCAAACCCAGGAAAAAAACCATCCGGAGACGCTCTCATTTGTCACACACCCCAAAAACCGAGGGCCAGGGAAAGCCAGGGACCCCCCGACCCTTTCACCTTGCACTGCGGGGGGAAAACCCCTTCTTTTGAACATCCTGCGGCTTTTACGGAAAACGGGGAGTTTGAGGTGACGATGAGAACCCCTTCCCCGCCCCACTGACCCTTCGTGGTTCTTCACGCCGCAGAAAATTCAGCGTGAGCCCAAAGCAGGATCTACGACCACATCCAGCGCAAGCCCTTGGCCTGAGAGCAGAGCTTCAGCCCTTTGGGTTTTTTTTTTGCTCCCATCGGTTAGAGTAAAATAAATAAAATAAATATTTCTTTTCGCTCCAGCAGAAGCTGAAGCCTCGAGGCTTTTGCTGGGAGTCGCCTGGCTCATCGCCGCACTCGGGCTGCACTGTTTTTTATCACCTTGGGTGAAAACCAGCAGGAACTTTTTTGGCAAAGCCTCCCACCTTTCTGTCTCACGATTTCACCATTTTTGGGGTTTAAAAAGCTTTATTTTCCCTTCCCCAAGCCAGCTGCACCCCGGGAAAAACCATGAAAAACATAAAACGTTTTTTTAAAATATTGTAAAGAACCAAAACCCCTTTGCTACGCGCCCCGAATTTTTACAACAGGTCTGTATCAGCCCCAGATTTTTACGACAGGTCTGTATCGTGGATATTTTTCCTTTCCCGTGAGTTTTGATTTCAGGAATCAAGGCGTGGGAGCTGTGTCCGTCCTTCCCGGATTTATTAACGCGAAGGGACGGGGAGGAAGGGGAACAAAGCGGAGAAGCCGGCGGGCTCATGGCGTGGCCGTCACAGTGATGGTGACATTAACCGGTGGGTCCTCGGCGGTGGCCGGCGGTGGCTCTGTGAGGGGTGGGAGACCCCCCCGGTGACGCCAGCTGCGTGCTGGGACACCAGTGAGGGGGTGGCTCAGCCCTTGGGTCGCCCCGTGGGTGCCGTTACCAGCTCCTGGTGCCGATGCTGCACCGTCCTCCGTCCTTGTGCCTGTTTCGGTGTCCCCCGGTGCGTCACCAGGCTCCTGGGCGCCATGGCTGGCTCTGGGGGGGAACACGTGGGGGTCTCAGCGGTGTTGAGTGTGGCAGTGATGGGACAAGGGACAGTTGCATCACTCACATGTGGAAGAGCAGGTTGTGCAGCCCTGGGGACAAATGGGTGGATGTGAGGGGTGACATCCTGCCATGGCCC
>NW_010144477.1:0-1393 GCF_000699245.1 Pterocles gutturalis
AACTTCCCTGGTGCAGTCTGTAGTATTAATAAGGGGAAAATACCAGCAGCTGCTTCACAGAAAAGAGAATTGAACAACAGCTCAGCCCTGCATGCTTTGCTTTTTAAGCCAATATGTACAGGGTCTGATAGAGCTATTTCAGAGCACCTATTGAAAGCTGTGAAAGCTGTATTTCACCAGAAAATGTCGGTTCAACAAAATATAAATGGTACATGGGAACAGAAGGGTATTTTTAGGCTACTGTCACAAAAGTTAATTACCAAACCTACCTAGGGAACTCAGATTTCTTAGTGTTGTTGCTCTAACAGGTACTTTAAATTGTCAAAAAAAGCTGCTTGTTTTAATGACTATCTTCCTAGAATACTATAGCTTTTTTATTCATTTATTTACTTTTGATTTGAAGATGAAAGGATATTTCATTAGAGCTCCCTTCCAAGCAAAAACTCTTACATTTTAACAAGCTCTGCTACCTGTAACATCTCCTCTAATATACCATTCAAATCTATTAGAGATTTTTATGTGGTGAGTTTAACTAGGTAAGGGTCTCTTTTTCCTTGCATGGCCAGGGATTTAGTATATTGACACTTTCAAAATGAAACAAATATGTTCAGAATATCTTGAAATTAAACTGGTGTACTTTGTATTGAAGACATTTTCAGCTATAGCAATAAACAAGATGTAATTTTTAGTGGTCTTATGGCTCTAGAAATACAGCTTGGGTTTGCACTGAAATTATTTTTTTCAAAGTTAAGAGAAATATGTCTCATGTTCAAGAGGAGTTAAGCTTTCTCCAGTGTTTCTTGCTGGTAAGTCTCTGGAGGTTCCAAACTACTGCTTGTTTGGGTGCTGTGCCCATACTGCCCATAAAAGCCAGCCACCGTCGCTTTACATGCTGCCTGTGGTAAAGGCTGATATCAGTATTGTTCTCACAGAGAACAGAAATTTCTGTCAATGTTATCGTCTCTTTAGATGTTTTAACTCCTTCTAGAACACTTCTAGAAGTATTTTTGAAGAGCTCTAGATATCTGTCTTGTAGCATTTTTTTTTTTTTTTACATGGAAACACATGGGCCATATGAAACCTCTCCTTGATGGGCAAGGTATGTCAGGCAAAAGAATTAAACCTGCATCCAGGATGGTCATGTGAAATGCAGGAGACTGTGTTCAGTGTGTGCTTTGCCTGTTCAGACCGCTTCAGGTCCTTGAATGTGCGCTTACATCTTTCAAGTTACATCACTCAAGCCTTGTAAAAGTTTAGTTATCTGAAAATTACCCTGAAAATGCTGCGTGAGCCAAAAAGAGTTGGTCCAAGAAACCTGTTTGGAGTAGTGGACATATATGATCTGCTGGAAATGGGCAACGTAAGAACATTTTAAATACATTTTCAGCTTTGA
>NW_010144478.1:0-7144 GCF_000699245.1 Pterocles gutturalis
ATCCCCTTCTTCGTGCGCTTTCCTGCAAGGAGAGCGGCGCAGCGGGGTGAGGGCCTGCTCTGGACCACAGCCCCTAGACACCACCCCACTGGCCTGGCACTGCTGTGGCCTCCGCCGCCCCTCAGGCCTGGTGACACCCCTGGCCGTCAGCCAGGGCTCGGGGCAGCACAGCCTCTGCCAACCCAGCCCACCGCCCATCCCTCTGGGACACATCCCTCTGGGGACACATCCCTTTGGGGACATAGCCCTCTGGGACACATCCTTCTGGGACACATCCCTCTGGGGACACATCCCTTTGAGGACATAGTCCTCTGGGACACAGCCCTCTGGGCACACCCCGCTCAGGGGGGAGGCTCATCTCATCATGCCCTTTCTCTACTGGGGTTCCTCCTGACACATCCCTTTGGGGACACATCCCTCTGGGGACACATCCCTTTGAGGACATAGCCCTCTGGGACACAGCCCTCTGGGACACATCCCTTTGGGGACACATCCCTCTGGGGACACATCCCTTTGAGGACATAGCCCTCTGGGACACAGCCCTCTGGGCACACCCCGCTCAGGGGGGAGGCTCATCTCATCATGCCCTTTCTCTACTGGGGTTCCTCCTGCCCCACAGTGCCAGCCCTGCTGCCCTGTGCCCTCACCCGGCCTGGCACCCCGCCTGGCTGGGCACTCGTGGGTGACCTGTTTTCCCCCAGGGTGACAGTCGGAACCCAGCCACGGCAGCACCATCCCACTCCTCAGTGCCTGGCAGAGAGGCGGCACATACACAGGCACCCAGCAGCCTGTTACAGCACCTGCCTTCACCACGCACCCGCACGCTCCCCAGGGATCTCTGGCACCTCTCTGCCATCCTCTTAAGGGCAACCTGCGGCACAGGGATGCAGCTCACGTGCCACCACGAGTCCTGGGCCAAGCACTGCCCCGAGGATGCCTGGTCCCTTGCCCACCCCGCTGAAACCCACCCACGTACCACTGCAGCTCCATATTTCTTATTGTTCTCTCTTCCCCCAGCTCTAGAGAGACCAGCTGTGCCCAGCTTCGCCAGAAGGACACTGAAAAGACACACTCACACACACAGAGACACACGCACGCTTCCTACAGATTCAGGCTAGCACCAAGGCACGACAGCGCACCCACAGCGGACAACATTCCCTGTCTCCATACCGATGAGAGGACACCACCGCCACAAGCCAAGGCCCTTGCTCACCAGCTGTGTGGTTCAGCGAGGTCTGTGCTCCCTGCATACCAGTCCTGGGACTCCTGCAGCGACCACAGCTTCTCGCTGCCCCCACCGTTCGCCAACTTCCACCTTATGGACAGAAACTCCCCTGGTCGGCAAGGCACCTGGGACTGCTGGGCACAATGCAAACCCACGCAGCGTTTTCTCTTCCCCTTCCCATCATGCCGCCATTGCTGCACTCTTGTGCGACACCTGCAGAGACTCAGCTCCTCTCCACTTCTCACATCTGCATGAAGTGTCCAGCCTTAAAGACCATGACAATGTGGGTGACACTTGCCATGGGAAGCTTCTTCATTTCTCATCCTTTTGCCTCACTCTAAGACTGAGAGACCTTCTCTGAGGAGGTCCTACAGCTCCCTAATTCTGCTCCATCCCACCGTCTCCTTCCACTGTCCCTCATTCCCAGTGATGCCCGCTCTGGCAGTCCCCAGGCTCAGAGTCCCACTGTGCTCCATGCAGAGAGTTGCCCTGCAGACCCCGTGGTACCCCAGCTGTCCCAAGACCCTGCACAGGAGGCCCTGCAAGAGCTCCGCTCCCTGTGAGGTCAGCCACTCGCTTTCTTGGCACATGGCTCCTTCCCTCCATGGGCCTTGTCAGTCTCCCTTCATGATGTCCTGGCAAGGCTGCCCAGCTCCCCGGCCAAACTGGAATTAAGCTCCATTCAGCACTCCTCTTTCCATCGCATCCTGCACTGGCTTGGACCCGTTTCACTAATGCCACCATTTTACCACAAAGACGTAATTCCAGGCAAATATGCTCATTCCACTCCGGTTCTGCAGACAGCCACAGGGCTGCCCGCTCCTAGCAGGACCCTGGCACCTACCACGGGCTACGCACGTCCTCCTGTAGGTCTCATTCAAGCTGCTCTGATGTTTTACTGTTTGACAGAACACTGTGCACTACCTCTCATTTGCTCTGCTCAAATACAGGGGAACACAGGGAACATCTGCCACATTGCCTCACTGTTTAGACCAGGGCCTCTCCCAGTGGGATTGCACACCTCATCTTCCCAGTACACCGTGCCTGTCCCACACAGGCAGGTCTCTGTCACGCTTTCTGAGCAAAGTTCAAGCAGAGAATGAGGTCCTAGCCCAGAACTCCAGCACAGCCTCAGCTTTGTCACGCTTTCCTACGGCAGACAAGCGACCTCTTCCTCTCTCTCTTGGCTCTGGTTGTGTAGCTGTGTTACTCCCAAGGTTTGACATTCCTCTGCTCCCGTGCAGCAACTCTCAAGACAGGTTTGCAGATCTGCACTGCTCTACGCTCGCTGGGCAGGACGTCCTCACGCGCACATCAGCACAGCTCTTGGTGCGCAAACAGCACCCAACCACAGCAGCGCCTGACCCAGCCCTGGCCAGAGCAGCCTTCGCGGATGCATCTTCCCCCAGACAAGGCTTCACCAGACAGGCTGGACTGGGATGTGACCACTGCAGGTGTTCCTCAGGAGCCTCGGGGCATGCTCAGGAGTACTTCCTACCATGGGATGCCTCACACCCTGCAACAGCCCAGCAGCAAAACGTGTATTTGGCCCATGGTGCTAAGACAGCTGAGGCCACGGGCCCTATCTGCGACCAGATCTGACCTGCCGGACCACTGCTACATACACACGAGAGACACGACATGCGAGGGCCCTGCAAAAGGCACGGGTTACATGACCAATTCACCCTTCCCCCTTCCTACACCATAACCCCAGGCGTTTCCTGGTACCTTTGGCGGAGGCATTGTTCTGCGAGGATGATGAGGGTCTCCTCTGTGTGAGGAAAACACCGGGTGCCATCGGCTGCGATCCCTTGTTAGGCTGGGCGACCCCAAAGGTGCTGGCCCCTGCGGTGTACTCGTGATCTGTGAGGCTGCTGGCATGTGACTCCAGCTTCGGCTCTGGCGAGCTGCCTTCCTGAGCCGGTTTGTTCGCGTTGGTGGTTGACAGCTTCTTTTTGGTATTTTTTTTCTTCTTGCCTTTTTGTTCCTCCTTTAAAATGACAAACATGAAGCTCAAATTAATCCCCAGAAGACCTTTAGCTATGGCAAGGGCCAGCGGCGTTGCTTAGGGTCCTGATAAAACGAAAACCCACGAAGTTTGCCATGTACAAACTGCTGGGGGTCTGTTCCGATACCATCTCGCTCACAGCTCTCTCTGCTGCACACACACGTTTGCCTTTCTTGCATCTACGTATGCGCCTCGTGCAGAGCCTCCTTGTTTGATAACTCTGCATACACTGCGGCGAGTGGGAGCCAGCCAGGACCAAAATGACCCTGCCTTGAGAGACCAGCGTGGTTTTGCACGAACAAACCTTTCGATGTTCCACAAAAACTGGTACCTCCTATCTTCTGGTATCTTCATACACTTTCACAACAGCATGGAGGATATTAAAAATCCCACTGATTCACAGATTCTGCCTCCTGCTAGGACGCACACATTATCTCTCGACCTGTAACTGCACTTACACACACGTAGCAGGAGAGCAGTGGCCTGTCACCACCCTGTTCCCTTGCCTGCTTTCAGCCCACATCTTGATGAAACCCTCCTACCATTCTTAGAGTTCTTCTACTCAACCACACACAGCACAGAAGCCCAACACCATCACAACCTGCATCTCCAGCAACATGCCAAGGTGTCTTGCCAACCTTGCTCCAGCAGACCTCGTCACCTTCACGCCTCACAGCGTCACATTTTGGGGCCTGCGTGCATTAGGCGCTTAGCATCTATCTGACCTCTTCAGAGACCGGATGCTGATCAACACCCAAAGTGCCTCATTATCTTTGCTAAACTGACCCATACTTACCCACAGTTCAGCAAATCTTTGGAAGCAAATGCTTATGCTTCCCAGCAGCCGATCTCCACAAACAAGGCAATCACACTGCTCAGACTCCCAAATACACATCAATACGCAGTTCACGCACGCTCCTTTTGGGCACTTAGCCTGGTAGCTACTCTCGCTCGCTCATACTTCTCTACGCTTCCAACACATCGCCTGCTCTGTGCTGCGGCATTGTCAGATACGTTGTAACACCACTGGAACTTCCATCCCATTTATTTCCCCTGAGACTGCTGAGCCTTGTGTCTCTGGCACGAATAAACACTGAGGAGGACTGGCACTGCGCTGCTATTTGGACATGACTCTGCTGCTGGGGGAGAGGGCTTTCACCTCCTGACAGCTACTACTTCTCAAGCGACCTCACCTGCTGTGACAACTTCGCAGCAGCAGCGGCGAGTCCAGTTTCAATGGAGGCGACTCTCGTGCCCTCTCGCACCGGTCTGTCTTGTCGAGGCACCGAGGGGCCGACTCGTGCTACAAGGAAAAGCAGACACAGGTGAGACGCGCAGGATGCACCCGCGTGAGCAGCACAACCACAGGTTGGGCAGGGAGGGCCAGGGATGCTGCAGGCTCTGCCCAGCCTTCCCTCGGAGGCATGCAAAGGCAGGACGTGCTGACAGCCTCTGGCCACAGCAGCTTGGGGAGAAGCTGCCAAAGAACACGGCTGAGCAACTTCACTGGCAGCTGCAGCTACCTGAAGCCAAAGCCATGGGAGGTTTCTGCCTACAGATATAAGTGGCTCCAGCATAATTTCCAAACGGACAGTGTTCACCACCCATCAGCTTGGGGTGGATATGCAGTGCCACAGGCTGATGAGACACGGGCTGCTGTCCCACACACAGCAAGGCGTGGGGACTCCCCTGTTAGTGGGCCACATCAAAGGGGTCTAGGGACACCCTGGCCTGCCACTGCCTCTGGTGAGCTGCAACAAAAATACCCTTCCAGACCACAAGCTGAACCTGGAGGAGGCTATTCCCACACTCTCTCTTTACAGAGTCAACACGGTCAGTGCCCATGGCAGAGGGGCTGGAACTAGATGATCGTTAAGGTCCCTTCCAACTCAAACCATTCTACGATTCTATGAAAAGCCATGGCTACTCAGCCATCTGGGGTTTCACTGTTTTACCACTGCTAAGGTGGCCACCAATTGTTCCATCACCAAGACGGTGAAGAAAAATAAACCAACAACCCACCCAGGAATTACTTTTTCCTGCCAACTGATTGATGGAAGAAGGCTAACACTGCTCGGCATGAGTCTCAGCGTGTGATATCACCTCCCACTGCACTGGAAATGATTAATCCTTCATGTGATAAAGACATTTGCTAGTTGTGGTCTTACAACTTCCACACTCCTTGAAAAACAGCTTGTTTTTTAGGGACCCGTATGCCTTAGGCTGAGTCTGGGCAGCACAGGCAATATGGACTTACCTGTTGGACTGTAAGGGGCATCATCTGAACTTTTCCTTTTCTTTGATCGGGATTTGAATACTGGATTATCCTCATCTGATTCGAGAGAAGGGTAAACTACAGTAGGAAACAAAGCAACAGCTTCAGTGTAGGAAACAGCTCTACCCCGCATAAGAGGCCCACTTGCTCTGTACAGCTGCAGCGACTACACGCATCACAGCTGGAGCAGCAAGGTCCCCCAGAGGTGCCACTGCGTGGTGACAAAGCTGTAATACTCAGGGCAACTTCTCCTGCTCTCATCCACACACCACACTTGGGAGCTGCTGTCATTAAACTGTGACAAGCTACATTTAGGGAAACAGACAGGAAAAATCAGTCTGTGGAGCAGCAGCACAGCTAGAAGAGACATGAACCAGTTTCCTTATCTCAGGCTAGACCCATACTGGAGACATGTCAGACAGGTGCTTCGTTCAGCACCACACCTTTCCGGCCTGTGAGACTCCAGCACAGTCAGGCAGAGAGAAATGAGACATAATGCAAGTATCCCAAAGATCAAGGTGAACCATTCTACCTTCAAAGGCCTCTGGGATAAACACCAACGTATCTGTTGCTGTGGTTTAACCCCTAAGCCCCACACAGCCGCTTGCTCACTCCCTCCCAGTGGGATGGGGGAGAGAATGAGAAGAGTAAAAGTGAGAAAACACATGGGTTGAGATAAAGACAGTTTAATAAGTAAAGCAAAAGCCGCACATGCAAGCAAAGCCAAACAAATAATTCATTCACCACTTCCCATGGGCAGGCAGGTGTTCAGCCATCTCCAGGAGAGCCCAGCTCCATCCCACGTAACAGTTACTTGGGAAGACAAAATGCCTTAACTCCAAATGTCCCCCCTTCCTTCTTCTCCCCCCAACTTGATATGCTGAGCATGACATCATAAGGTATGGGATATCCCTTGGGTCAGCTGGGGTCGTAACGAATGATTTCTGATGGCCATGCTTGCCAGGGACACTTAAAACACACACATAGACTCTCCTGTTATGCAGCATAAACCTCTACCAACTTCTTGCCTTCTGTGGGACTTCACGTTTCCCAGTCCTGACATGATTACTCTTTGTCATTTCCTTACTTCTTATATTCAAAATGCTCCTGCAGATTAGTATGGCAGAACTATAACCAGTGCAAACTAGCTTTGTGCCCATTTCTGTTTCAGATGCTTGAATTCTCTGCCAACACTCAAAATACCACTGGATCCCTTTTCCAAATACAAATTCAGCTTCTCACTCAGCTAGATATTTGATTGCTATTGTGTAGACAAGGACATTTCTGTCTTAAGTACCAGTACCTGACACACATTTTTGGGCCAGTTTCCTGCTTCTTGGCTGATGGCTGCAGTTTCAGCGGGCTTCCAGGCTTCTTAAAATCTTCTGATTGTGACATGTCTCAAATACAGTCTACCTGGATGACCATATCACCACCAGCTCTGTAGTCAGTCTACCTATCATACCGCGCTTGCTTAGAATCATAGAGTCATAGAATCAGTAAGGTTGGAAAAGATCTCAAGGATCATCAAGTCCAACCGTCAACCCAACACCACCCAACCCACTAACCCATGTCCCGAAGCACCACATCGACACGTTTCTTGAACCCCTCCAGGGATGGTGACTCCACCACTGCC
>NW_010144478.1:7430-11856 GCF_000699245.1 Pterocles gutturalis
CCCCTGCTCCAGCCCCTCGATGGCCTTCTTGTGGTGAGGGGCCCAAAACTGACCCCAGGATTCAAGGTGCGGCCTCACCAGTGCCGAGTCCAGGGGTACAATCCTTGCCCCAGTCCTGCTGGCCACACTATTGCTGATGCAGGCCAGGATGCCGTTGGCCTTCTTGGCCACCTGGGCACACTGCTGGCTTAATTTTGCCATGCAGACCTCTTGTTATTTATACTCCTCCTTATCAAAATACCCACTCGATCTCAATGTGACAGAAAGTTGAGCAAGCATATAATGAGAAACATGGAGGGTATTTCCTAACGTGCACAAATACGTCCATGCACACCAGGCACACACTCCTTCAGGCTGCTTTGTTTGTACTTACCGTAATCCGAATCTTTAAAACAGGCATCTAAGTGGTCCTGATCTTCATCGTAATCTTCAATGTCAATACTGTTCTTTGTGCTTTTCTTTAGTAACCGCTTGCCGGCATTTTTGTTGCCGCCGCCACCCGTTTTTTTAGAGTTTTGTGTGGAGATGGAATTATTCTTCGCCTGATTGGTACCCCATGACGTCTGGAGGCAGGACTCTGACGACTGGAGGTTTGCCATCGATAGCATGCCCTGGATTGCTTCTTGCGTGCTGGGTGAGGCAGGTGGCTGACTGCAGGGAAACATGGAGAAATACAAGAGCTGGTAGTGATTCCAGAAAAACACGAACCTCTCACAAACAGTTGACTCCTTTCACTGCACAGCGTTGAAGACTTCCTGCTTCCTGCCCTTCGAGCAACTGGGCATGCCAGCAGCGACACCAGTTATTTTTATGCAAACAGCAATATCACAAGCCAGCACATTCGATTTGGGGTTGCTTCTCCAGAAGTCAGGAAGCTGTGGGTTGTGTGGCTGGGCACGTGATGGCCAGCCCCCTGGGGACTGGTGTCACCGGCGGGCGAGGACAGCAGTCAGGGAACTTTTCAAAGCCTGTAGCAGCATCCCCACCAACACAGTAGTTCCACTACCAGCTCTTATGGGGCAGCATTGGAGGGGGCTGTTGTGATGGGCTTCTGCTACATGCTGCCAAGCAAGTAGAGGAAGAATTTGAAAAACTGGAAGGAAGCCCATGATGACAGGTGACACTTCTCACTGGGGACTGCCAGCCCTCCAGGAGCTGCTGGAAGAGCAACATGGTTGGGCACAAGCAATTCAAGAGATTTCTGCAGTGCACAGGGAGGGCTTTCTGATGTGGATGTGGGATGGATTGATTATGGAAGGTGCTGCAGAGGTGGACTACAGGGTGGGTGGAAACCTTGATTTCACTGAACTTGATCTTCAGCATTTTTCTACTAGTTTTCAACAGCCACTGTGCAGCTCCTACAGAAAGAAAGATGTTCCTACAGAATAACCTGGGGTCAAATGATGTGTAAATTCTGACTGGCATGTACACTTAGTAAGGTGGGAAAGCACACTCCCCACAATGAAAAAAAAGTAAAAGAATTACAATCTCATCAGAGAACACCAGGCATTAATTCTGCAACAAGCAGAACACATCATCAAATATTTCCAGAACTTTAGAGTTTGGGCAAATAATAGTAAAATGCAAAAAAAACTTGCTGTGGTAATGATTTTTTTTTTACAGTTATGCAATAGAAGCCACCAACACATAGCATTTCCCATGTAAATTAGCAGTACCACCTTGCTTTCTCTTATTTGATCTTAATCCACTTGAAACCATTACAGGACTCCAGATAGAGCAACGTACAAGACATAATGAGAGCTTCTGGGCACTAATTGCATTTATAAATAATCCTGAAAACGAGTTAAGACTGGTTTTAGCACCTAGCAACTCATCGTATAGAAGAACATCGAAAACCTTACTTAGGAAAGTGACATTTTAATCCCTCATTATCATGCTAGATGCCTTAGCTTTCTCCGTGTCAAAGGCATCTTTTGCACCATCTATAAGAAATTACCATATTTTCTCTCAATTTTTCCCCCCAACTGTTTTTGCAAACACTGGACTCTCAAAACACTGCAAACAGACCATCAAACACTGACCACTAAACAGGCAAATCAGAGAGGAACTGCCTCAAGCAACACAAGCCTCAACAAATAAATTGTGGAACATGATCAAAACCAGTGGTGCTGAGAGTCAAACCACAACCTGAACGTGCGGGTGAAATGTCTCCAAGAGACAGAGCTGTACACAGGGCAAAGTGTTTCTCATTAGGGCATGTGCTCACGTGTACTTCCATTAGAGGTATTCCAGCTTTCCAAGCCAAAAAAAATTCAAGAAGAATCAGGAAGCAATTTTTAAGCTCTGGAAGGCTATATCCCCTTTCTGTAGCTTCAGCAATGATTTTTAAAAAAACCCACCAAACATTTCCGAGAGCAAACTATCTGTGAGTTCCAACTATTACTTAAAAAAGCATGTAACACGAGAGCGGAAGCAGGAGCAAAGCAGCCAGAATGCTCCTGCCCCACGCTCCCTCCCCAGCAGCTGCCTGGCCAGGGCCCTCCAAATGCCCAGCGAGGTGGCACTGGTGATAGTGCAGAGCCTGCTACCACTGCTCTGCAAACCCCGGCAGCCTCGCTTTCCTTTGCCCCAGCTAAAAAATGATGTTGGGGCTGAAGAGAGAAAAGGCCCTTTTAGCAAACAGACTGGTGGCAGTGTGTGCGCTTTGCAGTGGACTCCACTTTGGGGATTTTATTGTTTCATTTCACTCTTGTAAGGACAAGGACACATGGTTGAGAGATTAGTTGACTGCAATAACCGCTTGCTGCCTCACAAGCATCTGCTGATTTTCAGCTGTGTACAGCGCAGGAGCTGAAGGAGCGCTGGGAACTGTGGCTTCCCCTGTGACAGCCAGCGCCGTGTGGGAAACCTCGGCGCAGCCGCAGCACGCTCCTCAGGCAACAGAACCACGCTGATGGCAAAGAGCATGGCCAAAGCAGCATGGCAGCCTCCTGGGTGACCCACAGGGCTGGGGAGGGGGAATCCAAGGTCGCCCAGAGCCCAGGCGGAGCTGGTCAGGAGCCCGATGGGCCATGCGCGCACCCCCAGCAAGCAGCCAGAGCTCAGGAGCCTGCTCACGAGCCATGTGCATCGTCATCACCAGCAACTGCCTTTCTGCTGCTGCTCCCCAGAGCTGAAACCCGCAGCACATTGTCACATCGTTAACAGAGAGAAGAGCTGTAACAGAAGAGAAAATTTGCTAGTTTTGCTGAAAAAAAACCCCTCATCCCAGGTAAATCTTCTCCAGGGCTGAGCAGCCTGCAGTGCCGGTCAGGACAGTGGGATGAGGAGCAGGGAAGGACAACTCGTCTCCCCGGGAACCCGAGGAAGACAGCACGGGTCTGTAGGGCACAGATGGCTTTGTGCCCTACGCACCGTGCTGTCTGCAACCATTTGTTGTGTTGGGTTTAAGCCTCGGGGCCTCAGTGTCCCAGAACAGCTTGCTGTTGCTAGCTCTATCTTCATCAGGGAGGAGAGCACAAAGCATCCCTTCGGGCTGCATTTTTGGGCTTTCATATTGCCGGTGTCACCGGCCCGGACTTGACAAGAGCATCCTTTCCCTGACAGCGTGTTCCAGAGCTGGTGGCAATAGGCAAACAGGCACAATCGTGACAAGAATACACACAATTCAGCACGTATAAAGGTTTTACCTCCTTAGCTGAGGCTGGCCTCTGCGCTGTCTGTGCACAGGAGGGATCCCAATGCCCCAAAGCTGGGACAGGATCTCATGCAGGGAGCCGGTGCCTCGCTTTGCACAACCAAATCTACTGCTGCCATCTCCCTCTGAGGGTTCAACATCTCTAGGCAGAACATCTCCTTCCTTTCATAAGCAACTACTGAGCCTTTCAGCTATATCCTCATATTTAGAAACTGTATTTCTTGATTTCAGCAGAATATTGGGGTGTGGCTTCCTCCCCATTCTCCATGCTGCCTATACAGATGGCTGGAGGCACTGAAGGGCAAGGCGGACATGAGGGACAGCAGGCTAGCTCATGTCTCACCTCACCTCTGAATAACTACCACAGTCACATCTTGTGATTAGGGGGGAAATAGATAAGGACAAAGAAAAGTCAAAGAAAAAGTCAAAGAAAAGAAGACAGAGCCAGACCCTTCGCAGTGGTGCACAGCAATGGGATGGAAGGCAGCAGTCACAAGCTGCAGCAGGGGAAATCCCAACCCAACACAAGAAGAAAAACAGGTGCTGGTTGATGAGAAGCTCAGCATGAGCCAGCAATGCACACTTGCAGCCCAGAAAGCCAACGGTGTCCTGCGGGGCATCACCAGCAGCATGGTCAGCAGCTTGAGGGAGGGGATTGTCCCCCTCTGCTCCACTCTGCTGAGCCCCCCCTGCAGTGCTGCCCCCAGCTCTGGGGTCCTCAGCACAGGACAGACACGGAGCTGCTGGAGCGGGGCCAGAGGAGACAAG
>NW_010144478.1:12139-16733 GCF_000699245.1 Pterocles gutturalis
CAGGCTGGATGAGGCTTTGAGCAACCTGGGCTGGTGGGAGGTGTCCCTGCCCATGGCAGGGGGGGGGACTGGATATCTTTAAGGTCCCTTCCAACCCAAACCATTCTGGGATTCTACGAAAAGGTCCATACGGGGCGGATGGCCGAGCAGCTCACAGGCTGCACAATCCCCATCCCTGGATATATTCAAAACTCCCCAGGGCAATGCCCTGAACAACAAGGGCAAGCTTTGCAGCTGGCTGTGCTGCAAGCAGGCGGCTGAGCTAGGTGACTTCCCGAGGTGCCTTCCAACTGCCGTTACTCTGGAGTACTTCAAATAAGAACCACTGAAAAACAGTTGTGGATGGAAGGGGAAGACAATAAATCATCATGTTCCCTCTGTGATAGTATTTCCACTCACCCTACCTGTGGCCTAATGCAAATGAACCACAAAGAAGTGGAGCAAAGACAGTAATGACTTATCAATATTTTGGAGGAGTCACAGTTGTATAAAACTACAGAACTCAAATAATTTCAAGTACAAAAGCAGTGTTTCTTTCCATTTTTGAATCACAGACCTGGAAACAACAAATAATTTTGCTCAGTTCCAAGATCTCATGATTACCAGTCCCTCCGAGCTTTTTTCCATATTCCACTTCAATTCTTTCAGACTGTTTCCCCAGTCGCAGGAGCCTTTCTGCAGGACCTCTGTCATTATCTCTCCCCGTCTCGCTGCCATTGACACAAGCATGGGAGATGCAGCTCTCTAGAGCATCTAGGTAATGCCATCAGGGCATTTGGTTTAGTCAGCTGCAAATGACAGTCCAATATTTTCCAGAATAAAGTTTCACAAAATTCAGATAGGGTCATTATCACAAAAAGCCCTGACCTGCACAAAAAAAGCTCCGGTGCTGCTCTGACGGGGCTCCACGCTTCCCACTCGAGAGCTAGCTCCCACCTGCACAGACCACTGTGCGAGCAAAGGACTGCGGCGTGGAGGATCCAGAACACACAGATATATAAATACATACATATGCCTACTCTTTATCTGACTTACAAGTGGAGCAAGACGGAAATTGTTCCTGAGAGTCAGACACAACCACACTGGCATGACGTTGGGACTCAGTATGTTTGCATATCATGTTTCTTCCTTTTTTTTTTTTTTTTTTTTTTAAAGCATGCTATGGCCATTTAAAAAGCCCAGAACAATTATGAAATGAAACACAGTCATTTCATTTATTGGGAGCTTTTTTCAATCAAGCTGCAACACACGCTGCCAAAGCCTAATTGTTTATACAAGAGCCAAAATTGATATGACACATTCCCACTAAACTGCCACACACAGTGGAGTAACTCATGCAGAGTTTAGTTACGTGACTGCATTTGCGACTTTGATTTCAGGAACCGCCAAGTCTACAAATACACTGGGTACAGAGCCCAGGCTGAAGGGAGGAAAAGCAAAAGCCCTGCGTCCTACTCCATTCTTGAGCAGCAGTGTTAACCCATTGCAGACAGCAAAAGACACCCCCCAAACAACAGAGGATCTCTGAGGACCATTTCTTTAGCCTCTTTTTTTCTGCTTACCCCTGCATTTCTGTACATCGTAAGCAGGCAGCAAACCATGTTACACATGGAATGGTTAGCAGTGTAAACATGGCCAAGGCAGATTTCTTTTAATTCTTACAGTGGTTGACAAATTTTCTTTTTTTATGCCAAACTTCAAGCGTGGGAGTCATATTACACTGGCAACTTTATTCCCAGAGTTAGATACACCTAACTACTTGCCAACACATCTAATTACCTGCCAAAATGTACGTGTAAATTCGACACAAACACTAGTTCCATTATGCACCGTAACACAGAAATGGAAAAGGAATTCATGGGAACAGCCAAACAGACACCAAGTGCCAATGTGATTATTTCTTTTGAAGAGCAATGCAGAGACGGGGCCAAATCTCAAGAGATCAGGAAAACCTAGACCCACCCACCCATTTGAGCTCAGACAACCAAAAACATTCTATTTGCTGGGAGCTGTAGACTCATGGGTACCTCTCCCCGTACCCCCTGCAGTCACAGGAGGCGGCTGGCTGTTTTGATCAACCCTTGCCAGGGGCAAGGATGGAGGAAAACCAGGACTAAACCGAGATTAGATCTCTTCCTTAGAAATACCAGCCTTGTCAAGACAAGAAGGATATGTAGTGACTATGTGACTTGATGTTGAAACCACTGGCTTTTCTCAGCCCCATTAGGGATGAAGAGAGAGCCCTTAGGGGAGACTCCGCACACACTCCTGTTGGACGCAGAGGTGAGGATCCCTGTCCCTGCGCTGGAACAAGTTACAAACTCTAGCTGGTGACATACAGAAGCAAGCCTGTCTCTCACAGAGCTGCCTCATGCTTCACAACTGATGCACCCTGCATGAAGCCAGTCTACGTAACATGCTTTACTCTTGCAACCATCTAAGCTGTGAAAGGTACAAATGCCTAATAAATTGAGGAAGGTTGGACCAAAAGATGTCTCTGGTTCAACCTCCTTAAGATTTCTCTGTAGCTCTGTCACTACAGTGCAACCTTAAAAAAATTCCATTCTTTCTCTCAACATCAAAAAACTCTTTTTTTTTTTTTTTTTAACTCACTGATAAAATTTGCTTCTATGGTTTCCTTTGGCAACTTATTCCATATGTTCCCCTTTGACCACGATGCATAGCTTTTGGAATTCTCAGTAATGGCTTTTAACTTTCAATCTTTCCCAGGTTTAGATAATATCTTCCTCTCTGAGGAGACCTTCTCATTCCACTTGAACAGGTCCTTTCAAATTTGTAGGCTGCACTCTTCCTGGCACTCCCAAAACCCAGCAAGGGCACAGCACGGGTGAGAGGGACAGCACCAACCTCTTTGTCCCGTCTGACCGCAACTCTCAGACCACTCCTACAGCTACTTCTACTTCCTGCAGAGGTTCTGCAGCTTTGTATAACCAAGACAGACCTAGAGAAAGCAGGGAGGAAAAAATGCTGTTGGGGTACCCCAGCAACCTCTGGATAGGGTATCTGACTTCACTCCTCCAAGCAGACCGATTTTGCTGCTTTGCACGTATTAAATGGTGCAACACACCTCTTGCTTCCATGCAACATCTGCTACATGAAGCATGAGCAGGATAAATGCGGCTTCAAGCAGCCAGCCTGGAGAACCGACATGTCCTGCCAGCCTGGTGAAGGTGGTTTTCAAATGAAGACAGAGTGGAGATGGAACTGGCTTATTAAAATGCCAAACAAGAATAGCCTTACCACACGTTTCACATCATTTCCCACATCACCACCTGGCCTGTCATTCTCACCTTTCAGAGGACAATCGCTCTGTTTGCACAACAGGCGCATCTAGAGGCTAGAAACTTGTGCCAGCAATTTACCAACAGCCCACAGCTTCCAAAAGTCCCAAGGCTGTGGTCCCTGTGGAGCAGTGCAGAGTGCTTAGGTGAATACCTCTGGTTTTCTACAGATGGGGACAAATCATTCAGTTAAGACCGCAGCAGCGAAGATCTACTTAATCAGCAGACTACCAGGGAGCACAGGGCGCAAGATGTAGCAGTTCATGCCATTCTGTGCACGGAAGCCATAAACTCAGTTGATGTTCCTAAAACCACTTCCCTGGGATCTGTTCCTAAGGTTGGAGTTAAGCAAGACATTTCCATATGTGAAGATTCCCACTAGCTTCTTTCGAAATGACACGCATACCTGTATTGATACTTGTATTACCTCATTGCTCTATCAGCAGTTTAAGATCAGGCTTGGCACGGGCAGTGAACCCAGACATTAATTTTGAGATGGGCCCAAAAAAACCCTTGTTCCACACAGTCCTTAACTACAGCATTCGAGTCTGGGAACCATATTTTCCATTTTTTTCATTTCTTTTCACAGCTCATTGTTTAGATTACTAAGAGACCTATTTTATTTTTTTTTAACCATATTTCAAAACATCCAGCATCAACTTCACTGTCCACCTGTAGTGGTCCCATATGAAATACAATGAAGTCCAGGCAAGCACTTCCATCTTTGGGATGGGTAGGAGAGTTTGGTTTTTTCCAAGCCACGTGTTTTGGTGCGGAGAAGAATGATGATCAGGGGTGTGCAGGAGGGTAGAGAGTTTCCTGTTTTCTTCTTTCAAACATTAAGTATTTGGGGAACTGCGTGGCACTTTACAATGCTGGTCATTTAGATTATTACATTATTACTACATTAAAAAACATTATTCATGCCCTCAAGTTGCATTCACTGAGCTCTCTCTTCCTTTTGAATGATTCATCTATTATAGTATTATTGCTAAAATGGATGTTCAGCATATACAGTTGTGAAAAGCCGCTATTTGTTTAAATCATACCACCAAAATGCTTCCCACACACTTTCCCACCTCTCCCTCCAGAACACAGGATAAAGGAAGAATTTGCTTACTGGCGAAAAAACAGAGCTGCTAAATGCATTCTCTCTCTCACTCATACACACACAACCGTAAAAAAGCAATTTTTGTTTAAGGGTAAGATGAAAAAACTGTGCATACCTGTTGGTGTTATACTCTAAACCCCCAACCTCCTTGCTTGCTTGCAAAAGATCAAGAATTCCTGCT
>NW_010144478.1:16764-30649 GCF_000699245.1 Pterocles gutturalis
CTTCCACTCTCTTTCTTTACTTTGGAATTGCGCCCTGGCTTTGCCTCTGTGTCAATGTGAAGCAAATCTTCATCCGACGAGTCATCGCTCTGCAAAAACAAGGAAATAGCTCAAAAAACCCAGAAACTTACTAAGTTAGTCAACAAGAACAACACAATAATTTTTGCAGCCTGCTGCTCCTCCAAAGACACAGGGCTAGTATTCATAATTTGCTTTCATTAAAGAAAAAAGAAAACAACAAAACCAAGTACACAGTAAAAATCTGTCTCCTTGCAGCCTGTAGGTGTGGTAGGTTTTCCTCTCCCCTTCCAACCCTGGAGAAGCAGCTTTGAGACCTGATCCTGTAGGTCAAACCACAGTATCAGCGGTGCTTCCAGGTGCTGTGTTGCCTTCTCAGCCCCTGCTCCTGCTCTTAAGACCATGCCCCATGTAGCAGAAGAAGTGAACGCGTGGGCACGTCTCTATCAGCCCAGATATACATCAGGGCACAGTCTTGCAGGACAACCAACACAGTGACAGAGCCACTTCTGCCAGCCCTGCTGCAGGAGAACAGGAAGATCTGATGGAGCAATGGGATGGACACGTATAAACAGTGGCATCTGAGGCTGCTGCAGGAAGCCACCCACATTTAACTGTCTTTCTGGGGCAGGTATCTCTATGCAGTGTAGTCTAGAGTATACGAGAACACTTTTCCCCCCATTCCTGCCCTGTTTTCAGGCCTCTGAAGTCCCAGCCCTTATTGCTTAGGCTGCCAATCGCTGTTCTCTCCAGCAGCTGGCCTCCTTCCTTAAGCTTCTGCACAGTGTGACATGTTTTTCCCTGTTCCCCATGCACCCGCGTCCAGACGTTAACTACTGACTGAGGCAAGGAGGTCTGCACTTGCTCTCGAATACCCCTGAGCCAAACCAGGATGAAAAAGATTCCTTAGTTCCTAGGGCCAAACATTTCATAGAATCATAGAATCACAGAATCAGTAGGGTTGGAAAAGACCTCAAGGATCATCAAGTCCAACCATCAACCCAACCCCACCCAACCCACTAACCCATGTCCCCAAGCACCACATCTACACGTTTCTTGACCCCCTCCAGGGATGGTGACTCCACCACTGCCCTGGGCAGCCTGCTCCAATGCCTAGCCTGTTCCAATGCCTCCTCACTCCTGCAGTGAAGAAATTTTTTCTAATATCCAGCCTAAACCTCCCTTGAGGCCGTTTCCTCTTGTCCTATCACTTGTTGCTTTAGAGCAGAGCCCAGCACCCCCCTCACTGCACCCTCCTTTCAGGCAGCTGTAGAGAGTGATGAGGTCTCCTCTCAGCCTCCTCTTCTCCAGACTAAACCCCCCCAGCTCCCTCAGCCGCTCCTCGTCAGCCCTGTGCTCCAGACCCTTCCCCAGCTCCGTTGCCCTTCTCTGGACCTGCTCCAGCCCCTCAATGTCCTTCTTGTGGTGAGGGGCCCAAAAGTGACCCCAGGATTCAAGGTGCGCCCACCTGCAGTTCTGTGTTATAAACTATTTTTCTTTTTCTGACCACTTCAGATATTATAATACGAGTTTTTATTAACAGTTGGGCAAAAGACTGAATTTTGATGTAATCTCATTTGATTGCCAGCACTGAGCTTCAATGCTAACACAGACGAGCAAGCTGAGGCCTGTGCCATTCAGCTACCAGCACGCACCCCGGCACTGCCTCAAGGTAGGGAGCAGTGTATCACGCGGAGTCAAGAGCAGATGTAAGCCCCTGCAGGGCAGAGGGAAACTGCTAAGCGATAGCAAGCAAAACCTTTAATTGCTACATAATAGGTACTAAGGGGTTCTAGGAACGCGAAATGGCAAATGCCACGAGTTCAGGTGTATCAGCATCACTCCGAGTCTCATGTGTCAAACACCAACACGGAAATTTAACGACTGGTGTTAAAAGTGCATGAAGATGGGAGGACACGGGTTGGGAGCACAGCCTGGGACAGCCCCCTGTGCCTGTCAGCAATGTAACAGCAAGCCAGGTACAACAGAAAAGCTCTTTCTGATCCTTCCCACTCCTTCTTAGGGCTTGCTCCTGTTCTTGTGGCACTGTGCAACGGTCACGGTCCCCGCGTGCGCTCCCTGTCTGGCCTGATGGCACACAAGCAGCTCAAGCCACAGCACCAAGTTACGCTAAGTCCTTGAAGGGTCTGAATGCTGCCCATCCTGGGCAGACCGTGACTGCAGAACAAGGTAGAGGATGTGACAACAGCCCATACGAAGGGTTTGCTACTGTCATGGCAGTACATGGCATACAATGGGTGCTTGCTGGTGATAGCTGCAGTGACAACCATACCTTGTATGATACCGACTCCACCTTTGGCTTCTTAACAGGAGTGTGCTGCAGAGGGTCTTTTTTATCTGATAAAACTGAATTTAAAAAAAAAAAGAAAAACAAAGTCATGATTTGTTTCCCTTCAAAAAATAGCACTCCTAAGCCATAACTTCAAAAGCAATTCAAATTCATTATATATTATATATTCATTATAGAATCATAGAGTCATAGAATCGTTAAGGTTGTAAAAGATCTCAAGGATCATCAAGTCCAACCACCAGCCCAATGCCACCCAACCCACTAACCCATGTCCCCAAGCACCACATCCACACGTTTCTTGAACCCCTCCAGGGATGGTGACTCCACCACTGCCCTGGGCAGCCTGTTCCAATGCCTCATCACTCTTGCAGTGAAGAAATTTTGTCTAATCTCCAGCCTAAACCTCCCCTGGTGCAACTTGAGGCCGTTTCCTCTTGTCCCATCACTTGTTACTTTAGAGAAGAGCCCAGCACCCACCTCACTGCCCCCTCCTTTCAGGCAGTTGTAGAGAGTGATAAGAGAGTGTTATATTTGATTAACAGTTAAGTCATGGCTTTCTTTATTATAAAACACATAGATTTTAAAGCCTAGTTTTGGACAATCAACCCCTAAGCCTTTGCTGTGCAGATACAGGCAAAAGAGGAAATACTCTTACAGGGCAGTTCTCTTTTTGTAGTGTTTTTCTTCCTTCTGATTGGAAACTCATCAATTTTTAGTTCACCATCATCTGACACATACTCATATTCATCTCGTACAGGTTTTGCTTTATCTTCCTTAAAATTCTGCAGTGACCCAAACACACTAGTATTCAGCTGGGTTTTGAGTCCCTTTGAACTGAAAAAAAAATAAAAAAATTACAAATCAGTAACAACACTTTTAGAAAACATTTTGCGAATTGCCAGAGGGGAAGACAATGAGTATCTTTTTGCAGAAATCTCAGTCAACTTTTATACTTTCAGAGGTGCCCCAGTAACTCAAATAAATTTAAAAAACACACTTCTGAACCTACAATTTATATCTCAAAATATGATGCCAACCAGAGTAGCCTTGGCTGGCTTCAGATAAGCACTGTATTATTTAAAGTTGTGTCAAAGTGTATAATGATATGCATAATGCATACGCAGCATAGAATTTTGGCACGCAGAGTTCATTTAACAGCTTCTTAAAAATGCACCCTGAACTGGATCTGCCCCAAAAGCACTTAATTACAACTCAACTAGTAAGAACCTGAAGTGCCAAAACATGAGACACTCCCTGAATAATGAAGACACTATTCTCAAGCAAACTACCAGCCTCCAAGATAGGTCTTTGCTGGTATGGCCAATTCAGACGGGTTCTAGGTAACATCAAGCTCTAGAGTGAAGAACTTCTTGCATAAGTAGACCAGAAAGGCAGATTTTCACTCTTGTGTATTAAAAAAACATAAATAATGAATTTTTATTCTGCTTTCTTACTTGAGGTGTACTGTCATGTTTTTTACTTACCCAAGCAATTTCTTATTAGAGAAAGAGAACGTAAATTTGTTGTCCTTATTTCCAGATAAAGGCGTCTTTTCTGTTTTGTGTTCCTCTTCCATTTTTAGAAGTGAATCTGGTTTACTGTTCTGAAAGGCAAAAGCCCCAAACCAGAACAATAAAATCAGTTAAATGAGTTGTTGATATTTCAGCTTCCTAGCTAATCTCAGAGAATCCATTGATCTATATGCAGAGAAAAAGACGCTCCCCCAAATGTGCTAAATTATAGAGGATTATACTCTTCCACGGGCTAACTGGGGACTTGTCCCCATCCAAAAAGCACTTCAGCACCAGTTTAAGCAGTGCCCGCCACAAATACGATGCCAAATTTAAATCCTGCTCTCTTCACTTGTCACAGATCGAGGTAGAACGCTAACCACCCCTTTGGTGAATCAGAGCACAGCTAAGCAGGCTGCTCCTCAGCACCGTGCCTGTGTGGCAAAGGACAGACTCTAGCACCATGCCTGTAACCTCGCAAATCCCACTGCATTTTATTCCCTGGCTCCACTTGCTTCTTTCACACCTTCAGAGGAGCTTGAATTACAGATTTAATAATTTAATATCAAAGTCATTCAGTGCAAAGGAAGCTTTTGATTATTGTTTAAGCATCACCTTAGTACTTCGCTTAAGCTGTACTGGCTGTAGAATTAACGGGTACGTATTGATCTAATCACATTAACCGTGACTGTTTCTCACACAAAAAAATTAGATGTCTCTTATGTTAATGATTCATGATTCTTAGTAGTTTCCCCATGTGAAAAAGCAGGTATTGTTGTTTTGGGGAATTTGTTTGCACCTTTGTCATCAGAAGTTCACAAAGCAGGCAAAATTCAGACAGCTATTTCTGTGAGCAAGCCTAGTGTTGCCTTGTTTTAAATGGCACCTGGAGAAAAAATGTATTATTCTATGAATGAATTTTACTCATTTGACATTACCCCTCCAGGAAGGCAAGCTTTTAATTCATGTGGCATAATTCAGATTTCATTAACTCTACTCTTATGCCATCACTAGTTATTGATTTCTCTGGAACTAATCCAGACATAAAGTAGTACGACCGTGTTAAAGTAAGAATCACAGAAGAGATCAGCACTGAAAAATGTCACTATTAACAGTGTTCCCACCGGCCTCACCAAGGATGAGGCTGGACAATTGGGTGTATGCTTCTGAAGAACCTTCCCCCCTCCTTTATCAACAATACTTCATTATTTTCTGATCAAATTTTTTTCTTTGGGAACTGAAAATTGGTGCCTCATACTCTCTGCTGAGGTATGAACACTTCTGCACCCTTGAATCATCACTATGTGGCAGAATCATCAGCAGAATTTAACAGGAGGCATTACCTTATATTTCCACTTGGCTTCTGTTTTGCTTTTATTTTGCTCTCGAACTTCGAATTTCTCCACCTCATTCTGCTTACTAGGGGTTTCCTTATTGGGAACACTTAACACATTCTTTGCAGCCTGGGGACAAAGTCAGCATGTACACTTAATGAGGATGGAGTGCTGGCACGTTACAGAAACACATTTTTTATCTGGAAATATAACATGATATATTTTTGAAAACTCATCTTCTGATTCATTCTTTTTGAACCCCAATGTCAGATTCGATCAAATATTGCTGCTCCAGGGAATGCAGAAGACTAGCTGCATTTCTCCTTGATATACCAACATACAAGATGACTGTGAAAACATCCTCATCTCCCTGCCGGTTGCTCCGTGAACAGGTTTCACAAACTGCATACCAACTACTAGGAAATTCAGAAGCATTTTTGAAAAGACTTGCGGATACTTCTTAACAAACTGTGTACAATACATTACTCTGTCAGTGCCTCAATTAAATCCTGGCCCCTACTGAAGCCAAATTCACAGCGAGTTAAAGGATATAAAAATGAAACTTGTTATACATGGGCAAAAATGGAAGCAAACTATTGTGTTATCTTCATTCGCTCAGGCTAGAGCAAAATCTCATGTAAATTAAGATACTTTAGAAATTAGTTCCTTCATCTTTGGTAACTGAGTATTGAAATAGAGTGCTGATAACACGTGAAATAAGAATATAATAGTTCAAGGGGCAAAAAAAAAGCCATTTCAAAATGTCTTTTAGTTTTCACCTCGCCTCAGTTTGGGCAGGGAGCTGGCAGTAGTTTGCCAGCCTCTGCTTGAATCAATAGGTTTCCTGGAGGCTCTGTATCAAATGAATAACCAAGCAATCAGTCAAAGCAAATGGAACAGTCAGGTTAAAAAAAAAGGACAGTAAGCTAGCAGTTACAAAATTTTCATTTACTTCAGTGGAGACAGGGTTTCACACTGTGTTGCCTGAACTATTTTTTATGAGACCTAAGGAGTGCTTTTATCCCTATCACGGTGAGAGAACAGGGAGAGGTTAAAATCTGACCCACCTTGCCCTTCTTTGGTGTCTCGATCTTTGTCAAAGCCTCTTTCGTGTGTGCCTCTAGTAAGTCGAGGTTTGGGATGGCTGGCGGCGGACTCTCTTTTGCCTTCTTTCCTTTCTTTTTTCCTTCTCCCTTAACTTTTGGCGTTTTGGGAGGCTTGGGGGGTTTGGGTGGCTTGGGAGGCTTGGGGGGTTTGGATGGCTTCAGTTGTTTGGGGGTTTTCACAGTTTTGGGAGTCTTTTTTTTAGGGAGCTTTTCTACAGGTGGGGACGGAGGTGTTACTTGGACGGGTGACGGTGCCTCCTCCTTCTCCACAGGACAGATCTCCTCGGCAACTTGTGTCTGCTTTGCTGGCTTTCGTAGCATTCTGTAGTTTATCACAAAACGGAAAGGCGGTCAGACCCACCCGTCTCATGATAGATATTCACCTGCACCTTCGCTTCCTTGGGGAAACAAACCCCAGAGATCCCCCTTCAGTGATCAGGTAACTGCACTCCCAGGTCGGGCTGGCCAGGGAATGCAGACCACATCCCATGCCATGGTAACGCTCTGCTCAAAACTAATTCCCACCCCCATGTTGCTCAAGCACAAATTTGGCCTGGAGAAACTCTCACCAGGTCGTAACATTAGGCAGGACTGTTAAATGGACTGCCCATACAAACAAATGTGTAAAATGAATGGTCTTTTGTTTAAAATGCTCATCAGCTCGAGTACAAACCATTTCCATTTAATTCAGATGTGATAAATGTAGCAGAATCATGTTTCAGGCCCTCAGGAAAAATAAGCAGTAAAATAGCTGCCCAATTAAAATTAACACTGTAACTAATTAAAAAGAAATTATTTTCTGCTTAACTTGCCATTCTAACAAGCAAAAAACTTACTACATCAAAGAGGATAAAAGGACAAGATAGATTTCAGTTTTGAAGTCTTTGGATACAGTTAGGAAAGGGATGGAATGTAACACGGCATCTTTTTAAAACAACTGAACTAGCTATTGTCACCTTGTGCTGTCACACATCTCCACTAAGTGGAATATGATACCAGATGTGATGGATGATACCTATGCGCAACCTGTTTTTTTGGGTTGGGGTTTTTTTTGTAGGGGTTTGTTATAATTATTATCATATTTGCTGTCGTGACTGCCTTGAAGCCAGCCAAGAACAAGACCTCCTACCGCGATAAGGTACAGAACAATAGTCCCAAGCTCAGACAATGTCACAGACAAGACCGATGAACCTAAGCAAAAGGAGAAACTACACAGGGAGCATCATCACGGGGATGGCAACAGTGTTCTATCAGATTTTTGGGCAGGAAGTAGCTAAAGTGAAAGAGGAAAAATGATGAAGTGATGAAGTGTGGCCAGTTCAGCTAGGAGAAGGTGGATGAGAAAGGATGGAGGATAGGCAGAGACAGTGTAAAGCCAAGGAGAAAGCACACAGGAGCCCAGAACATGAATTCTTTCATGAAGAGAGTGGGAAAAAACATTCATTTATTTCAATTAATCCATTTTACAGCCTAGATTATTAAAAGACCCACAATCTAGTTAATAACATGAAAAGAGCACAAACCTCACTTAATCTTATTTCTTTGGCAAGGTCCTTGATCAGTTGTGCTGGTTTGAAGTTTTCTGGTAGCTCATCTTCATGATCTGCTAAAGCCTAAAACAGAACAAAGCCAGACTACTGTTTCTGTGCATGTTTTTGGCAGAAATACGAAGAATTATGTCATTCAGTGACATGTCCATATTTTTTTTTACTGAAATCAATACTGACTGCATCAGTAGTCCAAATAAGAAAAAAAAAAAACACTTTTTTCCCCTTCTGGATTTTATTGTAAATGGTTGTCCTGAGAGAACAACGTCAATAGTCTTTGTCGGGTACTATTGCATTTTCACAACTGTAACATCACTTTGCTCACCCCTTATAGCAGATTCTGTGAGAAATTCCTTTTCTGCATCTACAAGGAGAGACTGTCTTAGGCTGGTGTCTTCAACGAGTACAACAGGCATATACCTTGTCAGCAGAGCGGTTTGGGAGCTCCCTGACGGGACTAACAACATTTGCATTCACACGTCATGTTATCATATTCAAAGCTCAGCTTTACCTAAATGCCATCACAGCCTGACTTCCTTTAACTCACTACTTCTCACCTGCATGGCAAGTGGAAAAATAAACAGAGTGCCATGGAGAAGAGAGCCTCCGCCCCAGTCAGTCCTTCTGCAGGAAACCCGGGAGCAATGTTCAGGCTCAAGCACTGTCTTTTTCCTGGAAGGAGCAGCCAAGTCCCCAGCTCCATGTAAATCTGGGACAGCCACCTAAGTGACCTCACTGTGTACTCAGCTGCTCATCCCTTCTTAAAACATCTGGAAATCCCAAAGCTGCTAGTTTCCTTGTTCACATTTGATCATTGAATGGCCTGTCTCCTACAGCTGATTCCCCAAAACTTTAGGAGCAACACATGCAAGAATAACGTTTCTGAAATGACTGCAGCAGGAAATTCAGGCTGCAAACCCCTTTAAGCCTTCTCTCCAACCAATATGTACTTCCTGGCTTAGTTAATGTGTTGATTTGCAGGAACTGGGCACCTTGTGCACGGAAAAATGCAGGCGTCGCTTGTATACATGACCTCTGCTTAATTGATTTGGCACATGAAGATGCTCAGAGACAGGGAAAACATTAATTCAATATCCTTTTGGCACTGTGCAGAATTGACTTTTTTAAAAACTCTGGCAGTACCTTTTTCTCTCCTGACTCCTCACGTGGCACTATGAGATCCCAGCTATCGCCCTCCTTCCCCCAGTCCCTTCCCTTTGGGATTTCAGAATTAGCTGTTTTTGCTATGGAGATATTATTTGTTCTAGGGTTTGCTCCCTGCTTCAGTGACTGACAAGCCTGAGGAACACACAATATTAAAACAGGCTGCTTCTCCTACCTGTTTTTTAGTCCATGACCTGAAAGCACCATTGAGAATTTTTGCTCCTTGGAGTAAATGAGCAGCAGGTTGTTGCCCAGCTTTGTGCAAACCTAAGTAGAGGAACAAAACAATGTCATTCAAACACCAACAGCTGAAGCTGTTTCACATAAAATCTTTAATTTGAAGAAGTTTAACTGTGAAAGTTAATTCTTTGAAAGTTGGTCCCCACAAATGAAGCCCTACGGTAACTTGATGGTAATAAGGAGTATATTTACTGTGTCATAAATCCAACTCAGCCTTCCTACACTGTGCTCCTGTCAGTTATGTCTACACTGGCAATCCTTCCGCTTCCTTTCTTGGTCCCATACTCAAGCTATCTTCCGTGTTCATATATCCTAGGCTGTGGGAACAAAAAGGTACTGTCAGCGGTTCTTTCATTCTGACTGAAAAAGCAAGTACCACTATGTGGAAACAAAGGTTATATCGGGCAAAGCATTCCACTTCTGCTGACTACGGGCTTGCCTAAACTTCTCCCCTCATTCCAGTTCTTGTTCAGAGTTGGTCACAAGGGGCCTGGAAGGCCAGATGACACTTGGAGGGACCCCTCACCTTGCTTATTAATTAGACACATTTTTCTCGTTATAAAAGGATCTTGTGGGTGTCTCTAGACACATTCTGTAATAAGAGAAATAGAGGCAAAGGGCAAAGTGAGCCCGGATCTGTAAAGAACATACACACGTGGATGTTTCCATCAACTCTGAAGGAATCTGATTGGGAAGATTTTGACTTTCATAGAAAATTTTGCTTTAATTCTTAGTGCTCCCGCTGGCCACTTCTCTGATGTTGCTGTGGCCTCGCATATGTGTGACCTGCCCACGCACTTCGACCGGGATGAGCAGAGTGATGGGAGATTATGCCTCGGGCTGACAGAGCGTGTAGTTCATTAGGTTAAAGCAGGGAATGAATCCAGACTTGACAGGCAACTAAAAAAAATGTTACAACATTATTTGCCTCTGAGGCAACTTAAATACATTTTATAAAGAAGATGAAACCTTCGCTTAGCATAGGTAAGAGGGACAGTTAAGGTCCTTCCTCAGGTGAGACAGCAGGAAATTAAGAGGTAAGCTGGACCAGACCAGCATGTTCTGCTGCTATGTTAAAGTGGTTTCCAACTCCTAATATGACTGATTTTGTCCACCTGTCCACCTTCTATCGCATCAGCAGAAATTAAGAGCAACTATTTTCAGGCTCCCAAAGCTAAGAAATTAAAGCAGGCAAAGAAATGCAGATTTACCTTTGAATGTCTCCAGCAGATGCTTTCCCATATACCAACAGGCAGTTTCAAAGTTTGGAAACTGGGTCAGACTGACAATTTTCAATCGTCTTTCTACTTCATATGCCCTGCAATACAAAGCCACACGGACTTAAAGCACAGCAGCTCACAAGTAGTATGTCGCGCAGTGGCAAGCGCTGCTCACAAATGCCCGAGGTTCATTTTGCCGTGCTTCATTTCTTTGTGCCGCTACCAAGTATTCCGGCATCAGACCAAAAGCAAAACTTCAAAATAACACTAGTAAGAAGCTGTGAGACACAAATGTAAGATAGTTGTATGGTGTTGTTTGTCCAGCACCAGTAAAGAATGACTTCTTTTGTCTTACGCTGGGCAAAGAGCCCAGTGGAGTAGGTGGGGGGTTTATCCAGAAGGCGAATGGCATGTGCTAGGGTAAAACTCAGTTTTTACAGTTCTTCCTTCAGGACTTGGCCACATCAATCCAAGCACCTCACATATCCTTCCAGGCACTATGCCATAGGTGTAAAGACACCATGGGATAACTCAGCATGGGAGAACACACTCCAAGGGCACCAATGTGAGTACACTTTCCAACATTGCCCGATAGAGCTACTGCAGATGTAGGCTAATTAATAGGAGGATGGTCAATTTATTAAAAACCGAGCCTCTACCTAATTTCATATTTTAAAGGCAGATTACCTCATCTGCATTTCAACACTCAGACTATGTAGAAAATGTCCTGCAAAGGCCAGACAGTCTACAGGTGTCAGAGTTGCATAAATCCAACCTGAAAGAGAAAGAGAAGAGACCAGAGGATAAAAACTGGAATCACAGTAACAAAAGCTTCATTCACAACACGATGTTTACACTTCACTTTGAAACTTCCTTCCTAGATACCAATACAGCTCTTCAGTCCAACTCACCACCAGGACCACATACGCTTCGAACAAAGTTGCATCTGGCCTCTCGTTCGTTTTGCCCAGCCCAGGAAGGTGCTGCACACCTTTGACTCCCAGTCCCAGGACCACCTTCAGCAGTGGCAGCCAGCGCAGGGGTCATCCTGCTCACACCGACAGTCCTCTCTCGTTACTGTGAAAAGCAGCAGCAGCTACATAACAGTAGCTGCTTACACATCACCATAAAAATTTGTGACAGCTCCTGATAGGGACTTTATTGTAGTGTCAGGAACAGGTGTTTTCCTAACATTTATTTTCCTACAAAAATCTACTCCAATTAGTGAATCTCTTTAAATTGCTCAGTGTTTATTCCACCATCTGCTCCACATATGGTCATAAGAGAAATACCTACTTTCCACTTTTTACAGTTGAAGTAAAATTCAGGTGTGTGAACATTCTGTGCAAGAACAGCCTCTCACAGAGAAAAATGGCACTACTGGGTGCTGCCTCCAAAACACAAGCTGCTTACTCGTGCCGCCTGGAAGCCTCAACTCAGGTTATGGATTGAGTGGGGAGTGCATCATTTAAAGGTACATAGAGAAAATCCTTGTCCCAAAGAGATTACGGTTTCTACAGGCAACAGGGAGTGCTGGAAACAGCAATGGAAAAGAGGAAACCATTGTTCACAGTGGGAGGAAGGTGAGGGACAGGGGCAGGAGTAGAACTGCGTTCACTTAAAACTCTGTGCTATCTGCTGATCAACTCCCTATCCTTACGAAGATCCTCCCAGCAACTGAGAAAAGCAAAATCCACCATCCCTAACCTGCAATGAAACCCAAGTCTATCAAGTAATCCATAAAAATGGGTGACACCCAGGTCCAGCCTCACGTGAAACCATCAGCCCACATTCACACCCATGCAGGGACCTCCAGCTCCTTAGTGCCACAGGGAAACAACGACCATGAAAAGGATTTTGTGGAGGGTCACAGTCAGCAAGTAATTCACCATGAGTTTTCTGTTAGGTAAAAAGCACCGGTGTCATGGTTGGATATACAGAGAGGACTCATGAGTTTCCACAACCCGGCCAGACCACGAGTGGAACAGTCTACCCACTAGTTGCATTTTTAAAAGGCTGCTTAAAATATTGAGAGAAAACAGTAAAAGTTCTGATTTTTTTTGTAAGCATATGAAATTAGACTTCTGCAGAGTATTAATCTTCATACTTTGCCTGAGAAAGTGGTCAAATCACACCCCGCTAGCATTTCAGACACGCTATTTTCAACGGCTCTAACACGAGCAGGAAACCTCACCTGCAACAGCCTGCTCACCTGATGGAATGAAGAGTGTTTGTCCTTGCTTCACTGTGCATTTGTAACATTTATCTACTTGGTCTGCAAAAAACATCTCACTGTGGTTTGCTGCCGACTGCCAGCGCTCATAAAGAGAAATATTTGCAGAGGTTGGTTTGATGAGATAAAATATCTTTTCTCCCTGAATTAGAAAATATAAAATTATCAACAAGCAGCCAAACCAAGCACTGACACAGATTCATGCACGTAGACGCGCGAGTACAAATGTTTATCTAAGTAAATATATAGTGGTAAATATTTTAACACTATCGAAATAAAATGTACTCGTCAGCTTTGTACAAAATGTCTGAAATAATTACACCACCAGCTGACCACGTTTGCTCAGAGTTGTAGGACAGATTCCATCACCCTGCCAAAGCAAGATGTTATATCTTTCAGGTCTCAGGTGATGTATGTGCAGAAAGCACTAAACAAATATTAAAATCCCAATACAGTGAAAATACACAGGCAACTCGCACGCTCCAAGTGGTTTCCTTGCTCGGCAGAGCCTGGCACTGCTGAGAGCACACCCACTTAGGGTAGGTAAGGATTCTGAGTACTTCTGATAGATAAAATAGGACCATGGGGGAAAAAAAAAAAACCAAACAACTGAGACCTGAATTTTTGAGGGACTTCTAGGAGGGTCTTTGCATATAGAATTTAGTTCATCATTGACACACTGCCAAAACATGACCCCTCACCTTCAGCACATGGTACCATGCAGAAGCTCCTCCCGAGTCTATGTGGAAGTCTGTGTAGCTGTCCTTCACGCAGATCAGGCAGTACTTGGTAACTTTTGGTTTAGCCAGAAGAGCATCATCAGGCCAATAGTTTTCCACCCAGGACAACTTCTTCACTATATCTGGAGGCTCTACAAAACTGGACATCCTTTACAGAGAGAGTTGGAAACAAACACGCTTCTTTTTAAAACACAGAGCACAAGGACCGCGACACAAGAAGCAGCAAAGCCTGACTCGGGTACTCGCACAGCAATCTGAAGCAGCTCCCTATGTGCCAGCAGAGCTGCTCTTCATTCAGAAAATTAGTGAAAACTGTTTACAGACAGAGATTTAAGGCTTTTTAAGGATGATGACTTAGCAGAGATCCTTTGACTTTTTCAGGAGCAGTATTTGTGATCAAGTATACGCCGTCTGTATTTTTCCAGTCCCCGCCTCACAGAATCACAGAATGGGATTGGAAG